>NC_058405.1:51210300-51346768 GCF_002201575.2 Neomonachus schauinslandi | reverse complement strand
TTTTTTTAAAGATTTTATTTATTTATTTGACAGAGAGAGAGACACAGCGAGAGAGGGAACACAAGCAGGGGGAGTGGGAGAGGGAGAAGCAGGCTTCCCGCTGAGCAGGGAGTGTAGGGCATCAATCTTGCTTTGCTTTGCCTGGGGAGCCTTGTATAGAGGCCCATGGTCTCAGGGGACTGAGAAGAAGGTTAGATGGAGGGATCAGAGCCCCCACAGGGAAAAATAATGTGACAAGCTGTCAGAACATGGCGACTGGGTGACTCCTGTTCCCTCAGTGGCCAGGGGGCCCTGCCGGCCCCGCATCCTTCAGGGCTGGGAGCTGGGAGGAGGGAACAATATGGGATGTGTGATGGATTACACACCTTTCCATCAAACCGCAGTGGAAGCTTTAGCTGGACTTCTGGAAAAGGAGGAGTGGAGTGGCTCTTTCCAGGAGTGGAATGTTGTGAGTCGACTATTTTGGAGGGAGTGTCTAGTGAGACAGGGGACTTGGAATCTCTGGGGGTCAGAAAGGCTGCTCACAGAGGTCAACTGTGGAGGTAGGCCTCCAGGAAGAAATTCAGGGGTGATAGCAAAGTATATCTTATCAAAGTTTGGGGTAGGAGTTCCTTTACTTAGGATAATTGTATCAGTCAGGATGGGCAAGGGTATGCTTCAGTAACAAACAACCCCCAAATCTCAGTGGCTTAAAACAGCAAGTGTATTTCTTGCTTTCTCTGCATGTCCATCACAGGTAGGCTGGGGAAATGCTGCATGCTCTCCTCACTTGGGGACCTAGACTGAGAGAGTAGCCACCATATGGGACTTTCTCCTTGCTGTGGCAGAAGGAAGAGGGAATGCAACAAATTGTGTATGGCTCTTAAAGTTTCCACCCACATATGACAGACTTCACTTCTGCTTACATTTCTTTGTCCATTTCCAAGTCCTGGTAATGTAGTGCAAAGCACATTCTGCTTTGTTATTAGAAGGTAGTTTTGAGGGAACAAAGCAGGAGAGCAGGACCAAACCCTTAGGCCGAGTACCAAGGCATGGGCTCTGGGCTTGCCTCCCTTTCTCAGGTCTTGGATAAACTATTAGTTTTTTTTTTTGCAGCAGCAGCAGCAGGAAAATAGCAGTTGGGAGAAAGGCTGGTCAAAGGCATATGTGCCTCTAAATTCAAGGAAGGTCAGAAATAAATTAGAAGTGTCCTCATGTGACACATTCCTTAAAGTATAGGCTAAATTACAGCTTCAGACTAATTAGTAAGGAAATCCCCCAAGAGTGAAAGATTGAGTATTGGTAATGGGATTACATGTCCTCTCACCTGTGCTTGGGGGAAAACTTGCATAAAGTATCTTCATTAATCACAGTCCTAATGGCTTTTACTTTTACCACCATCAACCCACTACCAGGATCAAAACCATTTTACTAAGCAGCTTTCAGAGTATGGAACTATGCAGTGCTTTTTAGGAGTTTATAATCACACAAGGGCAGCTAAACAAATACTGAGAACAACATGCATGTTGTTCTGCCTTTTAGGAGTTTATAATCACACAAGAGCAGCTAAACAAACGCTCTGCCTTTTAGGAGTTTATAATCACACAAGGGCAGCTAAACAAATACTGAGAACAACATGCATGTAAGTATTGACATCTGGGGAGCCAGTGTAATCAATAGAGAAGGGATCAGGAACAGTGTTTAGAAAGGACAATTTAGTTCATCATTGTGTTTGCCATCCACAATGCGAGGCACCGGAGTATACGCTCTCACTCACGAGGACGTTTTGGTCACTGGGAAGGCAATACACCATCACACAGCTTCAGTGTAATGTGGGGAGTGCGACACAGGGATCTAAAATTTAGCGATCAATTCCCAGGAGAGAAGATCAGCGTCTGGGAGCTCACTGGAGAAGGGGGGAGATGGCTCAGCAAACTCCTTGTGACAAGGAGGGGTTATTTTCGGCCAAGCCTTGGACTTGGGAGTAAGCATAGGGCAGGAATAATTGCCACTGTGTACTTCCTAGGCTCTATTTATAACCGTCAATATCCAAAAGACTCGGAGACTAGAATATCTCCTATTAGAGATGAATATAATATAATATTCACTTCTTTTTTGAAGTAGGCGAGGTGTAAGTAACAGAAAGTAATGCAATATTTTAATATAGAATTTAGAAAACTTGAGGAGACACAATATCCTATGCAGGTATCCTAAACAGCCTGTTTCTAAATTTGTTAAATGAGGTGGCTAATTCTTGCCCCCACCTGTCTCAGAGATGAGGTGAGGGTTCCATGATATAAGGGAGGCAGAGCCTTTGGGAGCCGTAAAGCCGTGAACACAGTAAGCCTTAGGGCTGATGGGCTTGCTTGCCCTAAAGCAACACCGAGCCAGTTTGCAGACAAGTGTGGAGGGCGGGAGATGAGGAAGGAGGGAAAGCAGCTCGGAACAACTGCTGAAGCACAAGAGCAGGGCTAGATCTGAAGTCCATGGCAGGTTTTCAGCACCTTTGATCTAAGAAGTGTGGGGCCATGGTAAAAGGAAGAAGGGTAGACCTCTGCTCCGCTGGGGTGGGGGTGGTGGCTAGAGGCTGGACAGGGTCAGATAGGAGATTGTTCACTGCTTTATCCTTAGTGCCTGGTGTAAAGAACTCACCAATAAATATGTGTTGGAATGAATGAATGAATGAATGAATGAATGCAATAACATCTCTTTCAATTGTACCAGGGACATGATATTGATCTCTGTCTCTGCACATATGCAGGAGACACCTGGTTCATTTTGTAAGCGTGAGTCTGGAGAGGTGGTCCGGGCAGACTCAGTGTCCAAGATTTGGCTCAACACAGACATCCTAAGGCCCATGGGGCCAAGGTAGGAGGTGCCAGACCTTGGTCAGTACTACTAGGAAGTCAAGATACCACAGATGCAATGCCCCACTTCCAGACTGTTCTGCCTGCTCCAGGTTCCATTCCTGGAAACATTTGGCCCCTCTTCCCTGAGAACCCTCAGGCCGATTCCAGTTCCCTAAAGCAGGGCTGGCTGCCTCCCATTCACCTCTGCTCAACTCCTGGCTGGTCAAAGCGACTTCAGCACCTGGCCTTCATGGACTCTTTCTCCTTCACCAGGGTCTACATGGCATCACTCTTTCCCTGCCTTCAGCTCTCCTGTTGCCAGACCCAGCTCAGAGGTAATTCCAATTCATTCATAGATAAGCTCATATTACATATCATTTATCAAAATCACATTCACATATTAAATTCTGTCTCTAGGAGAAAGGGGCACGGTCCCAGTACACATCTTGGGAAGTTTGTTACTTGTCACGCATCCTTTTAATACGTTCCAGATGGCTCTCCTTATGTCCTGTCCTGCCCTGTAGGTATCTCCAAGACTTAGAACACAGCCCTTTGCTGAGAATAATAGCAGTAGTATTTCTAGTAATGGTTACGGGTGTTGCGCACTTGATTCTTGCCAACATTGTGTCAGGCAGTTCACTTACTTAATTTAATTTTTTCAACCGCTGTATAAAATAGCTCTAATGACAATTTTTAAAGAAACTGAGGCTCAGAGAAATTAAATAGTGTCTGCAAGGGCTCCTGGCTGATTAATGGCAAGGAAAAATTTACTTCTGACTTCTCAGGCTGACTCTCACCCTAAGTCAGGTCTCTTCCACTCGGGCCTGGATGATTAAAATCGCTTCTGAAGTGAGCCGGCTGCTGGAACACACAGCACCTTTGTGTGCTTTAGAAAAAGGCTCCCTTTTCTCTGGATGGATGCAGTCCCGTGCCAGGGCACAACACTTGGCAAGCAGAGCACAGGATGGAATTCAGTTCCCAGTGGCTACCTCAGACAGGAGAACTTACGCAGTGAACAGCCTGCACAGCTGTGCATGGTGACCCCAGAAGGGAGTCCTCTCTTTGCCTCTCATGTTTCTCCCTCTTCAAAACATTCTCATCTAGGATGATTTCAAAATATTCAGCAACCAGTAAGGCATGGGCACTGACCCATCAGAATGGACAGTACCATGAGTCTAGGAGCAGGGGAGTTACAGGCTTCCTGCTGAGCTAGGCATTGACTCTTTTATTGCTTGATTGCAGGAGGTTGGGGAGATTGCTGTGCAGGGGCTAAGGTGGCACTTGGGAGCTCAGGGCAGTGCATTTTTACTAACCAGGGTGGCAGTATTTTAGTATTTTTACAAGCGGCGCCGCTTTCCTGGTGTGTGTGGGCTGGATATTAACTCAGCTTGTCCCGCTCAGGAACCCTCCACAGGTCGAGATCCAATTCCATTCATCGATGGTGTCTGGATATATACCACTTAGCAGTCATCAATTTCTACTGACAACAAGGATCTTGACATAAATGATCGTTTCAGAAGGGGCTTAAATTTAGGTGTGGTTATTATCAGAGCCAATTTCAGGCTATTTGCAGACCTGCCTCCAGGGGTGCTCAAGATGTCCACCTGTCCACCTCTCTCCCAAAGATTTCACTCCCTCCTCCTCCCTACTGCCCCCCAACAGGAGGAAACCCAACCTGGGGTTAAGGCCTAAAGGATCCACAGAGACTTGCAAATGGGCTACAGGGTAGGGGAGATACACAGATGTTAAACCTAGTGATGTTAGCACAGATGTTAAACTTGGTCCCAGCTGTCGATCAAGTATTAAGTTTTATTCCTTTTCTTACTACTTCCCATTCCAATGGGTAATCAGATTCTTGGTATTTCCTTGATTATGAGGGTTTTCTTTTCTTTTCTTTTTTTTTTTACTGGGCAGAAAATAAAAGCTGCTTGAAGAGCCAGAGGGGAAGCCAAGAAGGGGCATGTTTCTGGAGGTGTAAATGAGGGTGTGGTTGGAGTCTTCCCTCTGTTAGGAAGGTAGCAGGTTGTTGTGCCCTGGGGAGGGGGCCAGGCCTCGGAGGGAGTGGCGCCTCTAGGGAGTCTGCCTCTCTGGGTCTCTCAGCCTCACCTGAAGAGACCATATGGTGTCCCAGTATACCCACTGTGACTCACTGATGGGAGGCATCACTGCGGAAGCCCCTGGGACCTTTGCTCAAATCTGGGGACAGGAGCCCCGGTGCTGACTACAATGAGTTTCTGACCAGTTCAGCAGGATAGTGTTTTAGAGCTAAATTTAATGCGGAATTTAAAGAAGTTGAATTTAACAAAAATAGTGGTTTTTTTACACCTGTATTGTAAAACACTCTTTAAAAAATTTTTTTTTTTTTAAAGATTTATTTGACAGAGAGAGACACAGCAAGAGAGGGAACACAAGCAGGGGGAATGGGAGAGGGAGAGGCAGGCTTCCCGCCGAGCAGGGAGCCTGATGCGGGGCTCGATCCCAGGACACTGGGATCATGACCTGAGCCAAAGGCAGACACTTAACCACTGAGCCATCTAGGCGCCCCACACCTGTATTGTAAACAAAGTTTTACACCTGCCTTAAAACTCTTTCTAGGCCTCTCTCTCGGATCTCTGGCTCTACCACTCTGTCTCTGTCTCAACTCATCTCTGTTTTTGTCATTCCTCCCATGTGGC
Organism: Neomonachus schauinslandi; assembly: GCF_002201575.2. Lineage (NCBI taxonomy): Eukaryota > Metazoa > Chordata > Mammalia > Carnivora > Phocidae > Neomonachus > Neomonachus schauinslandi. The sequence continues at coordinate 51,341,265 of NC_058405.1, read as the reverse complement.
TGATGTGATGATAGTGTGGGTCTGGGTGGCCTGCCTCAGGGGGGAGCCTGTCTGTAAGGTGGAACAGAAGAGGCAAGGAGCCCTTGCGGGCCAGTTCCGCCGTGGTCAGTAGGGGCCCTCAGCTTTCCAGGAAGCTGGGTGTGGAATTCTGCAATAGCTTCTAAGCAGAAATGTCCTACGTGGTTTTGGAAAATGGCTTGGATTCCCTTGACCTTATTTGTCCTTCTTTCTTTTTTCGGTCTAGAAGAGGAGTCAGCAATCTTCTGTAAAGCACCAGATAGTATTTTCAGCTGTGAGCCATATGATCTCTGTCCAACTACCCAGTTGTGCTGTTGAACTTTGAAAGCAACTATAGACTATACATACACAAATGAGTATGGCTGTGTTCCAATCAGACCTTTTAGCAAAACAGGCAGAGGAGCGGATTTGGCTTCTGGGGTTAGTTTGCCCGTCCCTGGTCTAGGATGCCTAGATGGAGCCTAGAGTGAACCATGAGGTGGAAGTCATGTACCGAGGATGGCAGAAAAATAAGCCAGGAGGAGCCCAAGTCCCCACTTTTCACAGAGCCACCCCGTGAGCCCTCTGGATTTCATTTATGGGAGAGAAATAAAGTTCTGTCTTGCTTAAGCTACTGTCACTTGCAAATGAGCCTAATCCTGACTAATACACCATTCACGTGTGGTTAAGCCCAACTCACCAGATTAGGAGACTGCTGAAGAATGTGGAAGCAGAGCTCTGGCTAGGAATGAGGCATGCATTTTCCAGGAGTGTGTCTTGTACTCTGTATACCTCCAGGATTTTCTACCCATCTCGATTAACTGAGGCCACAAATAAAACTCCGTGATGGGTCTCTGTGTGCTCCATAAGGTGGTGAGGGGCACGCAGAGAGAGCTGATGGAACTGACTTGTGGTCCATGTCACCAGTAGGCCCTGGGGTTGGTAAGATGCGACATTCCAGCGGGAAGGCTGTCTCTGCCAGGGCCACACACTGGAACCCAGCTGTGACACATGCTAATGAGATTTACAAGGTGCAAATGCAAGTGTGCTGAGTTTTAGCACTGCTTTTTTTTTTTGGCTGTCAGTCGGAAGCTGCGCCTGGATCATTACTATTGGAAAAGCCTATGGCGCCCTTTACTAATCCTTTCTGGTGTCTGAGGGACTGGCTCTGCTGAATCCCTTGGGGATAGCCAAAAGCCCAGTTTGTAGAATCTGGGAGTCTCATACACACTGAAAGAACAACAGGGTGATAGAAACCTCAAGAGCAATGGCAAACCCCTGCAATATGGCTCTGACTCCAAGAATGTTCCCTTCCCTACAGCTTCTGGAATGAGGTTGCTGACCCCTTGCTAGGAGCCTCATCCACTCTCCTGCTCCAAGTGATGCTGCATTTGTTTCTGGGTGCAGACAACTGTTTTATGGGAGGCGACGGGGTTGTCAATTCTGTAGAGGAGAAAGCAAGGTGGTGATGTGCCTGTGCTTTGTCTTCAAGCACTTAAAGGGTGTGTGTGTGTGTGTGTGTGGTGTTTAATGAGCCCGTTGTGGGCAAATTGTTGCCTGTGTTTTATGAAAGAGGGGAGGAATGAGCTACTTTCAAATAAGAGAGGTTTTGAGTAGGCTACAGAAGAAAATCCCAGCCTTCAGAGTGTTCAGCTGCCACACTGGGAAGCTGACATGCCAGATCTCTGATCTGAGCTGGTGCGGTGTGGGATGAGGTTTGCAGACTTCAGAATCATACAGAGCCTGGTTTCTGCTTGGCTTTGGGAATGTTGCTCAACCTCTTTGTGCCTCAGTTCCCTAGTTCACAGGGGGGGCTCTGTGATAACTGGGACTCAGGCTCCTTCTAGCTTATTTCTCTGCTTTCCTCAGTAGATACTTTCACCTCATGGTCCAATATGGCTGCTCTCACTCCGGCCACCACACATGCATCCGAGACCTGGGATCAGCAAACTACCACCCACAAGCCAAATCCAATCCTCCACCTGTTTAGCTTGGCAGATAATAGTACCACTGACATGCCAGGGATGCTGTCAGGAATGGATGTGATAACATTCATAAAGAGCTAGCACAGCATCTTAGCCACAGCACATGCTCAGAAAATAGGAAATGACAGATGAGACCCCACTGGCCCTGTGCAGTTCAAACATTCCATCTCAGTGGGGCAGCTAAATCAACACCTGGCGTCTATGTGGGTTGGATTGCAGGGAGGGCCAGGCACCTTCCTTGTGAAGGCCTTTCTGGTTTCCTTTCTCGTGTCTTCATCTCCTGGATCTCAGGTCAAAACTTCCTATGGAAGCCTTCGTTGGTCGGAACCCTCACCACACACTCACAGGACCCCATGGACCTCGCTTTGTCACGTCGGCCTCAGCAGCTGCTGTTTGTGGTTTGTGGGATCCTTAGGCTGACGCCCCCACCAGACTGTGATTTCCTAGAGGGTAGGAACTCTGTTTTTCTCACCATCGTATCCTCAGCAGCCAGCTGAGTACCTGGCATGTAGCAGGTGCTCAATAAATCTTTGAAGGATGAATAAATGAATGGAGGTTGTGTCCCTCTGGTTGTGTATATCTGAGTGCTTTCTGTTCTCTCAGATCAATTTACATATCCACTTCCCTAACACAGACTGGTTCTGCCCTTTGCCCCTGGTTTCATAGGCCCATCAGGAGGGTCTGTGCCTCAGTGAGCTCCAAAACCTCTGGTTGTAGAGGCAGGAGGCTGACCCGGAGGCTTCCAGAGGGTGGAGGAGTCAAAAGGCTGGAGAGCTGTCAGATGGCAAGAGAATTTTGCTTTAGGGGGGCTGCTGCATAACTATCTGCTTTCAAAGGCTTGGGGCTAATCAGAATTTCAAAGGATACTTTTAAATCTAATAGAATTCTACCTGCAAGAGCAATGAGTGAGGTGGGAGCTCTTCATTGCTCTAGTTGTTATTCCAGGCTTGTATCAGAGATAGCTAGGGCCTTGCGATTTTATTTCCATTCCTGCACAAAATGGAAAAAAAAATCTAATGAACGTGATAGCAGGCTGGTGGTGATGGCAAGATCACAAAGAAATACTCCACCCAGCTCCTTGTGTAGGTTTATTCTAAGGAGAAGAGAGGAGCTTAGAAAGTCAACAGAAGGGTGCCATTTTCGGCTGACTGGTCCTAAGAAGTAAGTCAAGTTCCCGCTTTCCTTCTCCAGAACAACCTTGGCGGGGCTTCATGCATTAGACCGATGCTCAGACAGAATTTCACTTAGAAAATGTTGAGAATCCACTTGGAAGTTAAAATCACCAGTATGAACACTTTTCATTGTTTTTATAACTGTTGCTTTTGACAGCAGTAGTCTTGGGGAAAATGGTGTAGAAGAAAAAAAATAAAACAACCCAAACAAGCCCTTCTCAAAATTGTGGCAGGGGGAGGCAAGGAAGCTGGGAGAATACGCAAGTACATGTGGCATTTAAAAAGATCTGCACCTGCTTTTCTCAGACCAGCTGGCAGACTATTCAAAGAAAAGTACTGTTCTTTCTGGAAATGCTCAGGACGGAGAGCATCTGCAAGAGGGTTGATAGAAGCTTCCTGGGATCGATTGCATGGAGACCGTGCCAAGCATCATTTTAGACATTTGAACAGAGTGAGAACAGGTAGAGTGCTTTAAAGAGTAGTTTGGAGATTTTGACACCTTATGAGTTTTGCTTATGCCCAGGAAATGGCAGAAGCAGCACACATCTGCTTTGCACGCAACATTGGTATTTGCATACTAAGCTGCTTTATAGCCAGGTTCCAGGTGCTACTCTGAGATGCAATAGAACACGAGCATTCCTCAGCCCATCTGAACAGCAGAAATATCAGCTGAGAGGTGTCCCGCGCAGATCCCTAAGTGGGGCCGCATCTTTCCCAGCCCCTGGGCTCGGCAGTTAGAGAATTAATTCATTGCATGAGGCTTCCCAGTGACCTGCCTCTCACCCCCTGGCTGCCCTAGAGCCTACATCCTTGATTCTGGTTCTTGAAGCCTAACATCTTAGAGACAGTTACTGAAATTTAACGGAAAGCCTGTGAAAAGAATGATGTATTTGGTCCAATGCGATAGCTATTCCAAAAAGCTGTGCCTGGGCATTATTCCTGAGAAACTACATTTAGTTTCTCACAGAACACACAAACCTGAAGGGAACAAACAGCCAATTCTGCTATTTAAAACCATCTTGCTGTGCCTTTTGTCGAGTGCAATTGCATTATCTAATGAATAATCAATGTTCAGCTGACACCTGAGGGTCCAAATACTAATCCTGAACAGAAGTCACTGATTTGTTCTGTTTCTAACCTTTACCACTGAGCTTATTTTCCTAACATTGAACCCCTCTTTTGGCTCTGACCCTTACCCCAGTTTTAGTAGACATCCAGAAGACCCGTGGGCCCTCGGAATGCAGTTTAGGAGGGATGGGCTATATGCAAACTAGTGGACACACCTGTGACTTTAATCCCTGATTACTTTTAGCTCCTTTATTTTTTTCTCATTTATTTATTTATTCATTCACTCAACAAATATTTCTTCGCCAGGTCTCCGCCGGTGCTGGGCCTGAGTAATGATTTTGGTTATATCCCTGCCTCCGGGAGTTTGCGGTAGTTGTAGGTGCCAGGATGTGGCCATAAGTCACCTCAACTTTGGGCTTTCTCTCTCTGGGTCTCAGATCTTGGAATGGATCATGTCTCTGATTTCTCAGAGCCTGCACGTTCAGAGTCAAGGCCTGGCTCTCCTGGGTATGGAAAGTCTCTCCATGTGTTTAGTGATACCATGCTGTCCAGAGGTGGCAAAATCTAGTGGGTTGATTCTGCACTACAGAAGAGAATGTCTTTCATCTTTTCACCTCATAGAAGTCCAGCGTGGTATGTCAGAGCACCCGGAGGGAAACGACCATATTTTATTCATCTTTACTTTCCCAGCTTCTGGCAAAAAGCCAAGCATGTAGTAGGAGTTTTCAAAATGAATAGAGTGTGAATGGATATATCTGCTCAAAGTATATATCTTAACTGCAGGATCAATGGGGTCATATTCCCAGGTGAAGGGAAGCTTTATTGTTCCGGTGCATCATTCAGCTTCTGAAATGGAGAGAGGAAAGAGCCATGCATCAGCTCCCCACGAACATAGCCTAACTGGATGTGACTGGACACACACCTAGCAGAGCTTCTGGCCTCTGTTTGCAGAAAGTCACGGATGAGGCACAGATACTTGCTGCAGATGGGAGTTGGCAGGAAGCAACTGTGCTTGGAGACTGATTAAAAGTTTGGGGACCAAAATGGTCACCGGTGTGGAGTCCTTTCCACGTATCTGTTTCTGGAACCGGGATTTCACTTGTTCCACAAATAGCATGTGGAATTCTGGTCTGGTGATTGAGGATACCATTATGAGCAAAACAGACAACAATCCCCGTCTTCATGGCATTTTGTAGAGCATTCGTGTGAGGGTGTGTGTGTGATCAGTCAGCAAAAGAAATGCGTATAGAGTGTATTAGAACGTGACAAGTGGCAGGGAGATGCGTAAAGCAGGGAAGGGGATGAGAATGCAGGGATGGGGATAATTTTAAATAGGGAGGGTAGGGAAGTCTAATTGAAAAGGTGACATTTGAGGAAAACATCTAAAGCTGGTGGGGGGGGCGCCTGGGTGGCTCAGTTGGTTAAGCGACTGCCTTTGGCTCAGGTCGTGGTCCTGGAGTCCCGGGATCGAGTCCCGTGTCGGGCTCCCTGCTCGGCGGGGGGCCTGCTTCTCCCTCTGACCCTCTTCCCTCTTGTGCTGTCTCTCATTCTCTCTCTCAAATAAATAAATAAAATCTTAAAAAAAAAAAAAAAGAATAAGATTTAAAAAAAAAAAAATAAAGCTGGTGGGGGACTGAGCCGTGTGAATTTCTGGGGGAAGATACTACAGACAGAGGGAAGAGGTGTAAAACCTTTGGTGGCTTGTGCCTGATGTGTTCAGGGAGCAAAGAGACCAGTGTGGCTGCAGGGAAAGGGAGACAGATCAGGTAGGGCCTTTCAGGGAAGGGGAGGAGCAAAGCATTATCCATGTGTCTCCCCTTTCTCTACACTTGCCAAAATACTTCAGCTTGTTTGAGGGCCTATGCAGGTCAGTCACCAGAGAATCTGAATTAAAATGTATCAGAAAAGAGGGGCACTTGGGTGGCTCAGTTGGTTGAGCTTTAGACTTTTGGTTTCGGCTCAGGTCATGATCTCTGTGTCATGGGATAGAGTCCTCAGTCGGGCTCTGCACTCAGGGTGGAGTCTGCTTGAGATTCTCCCCCCTGCTCCCATATACACTCTCTCAAATAAATAAATAAATAAATAAAATCTTTAAAAAAAAATGTATCAGAAAAGAAAAAAAAAAAAACAACAGTCACTGGCCTAAGATGGGGATGGAATGCTGAGATTTCTCAACTGTGAATTTGGGTTCTATGGGTCAGGGTCTGGGGAGGAGCATGGCATCCTTAAATTCAGTGCCTTGGGGAGTTTAATAAAGGTAATATAATTTACAAAGATGAGCATAGAGCATAGGGGAGCAAGAAGGGATGGTGCTATGTCCAAGGGGTTAGCAACACCAGGAGCCCATGCCTCTGCTAGGCCTGAGAGAGCAGGGGGTGGAGAAGTTACTGGCACCAGTGAGGGTAACTCTATGGAGAGGTCCACCTAGCAAAACCATGAACTTCGGTTGAGGTCAGTCCATGGGGAACCACACAAGAGCAGAAGTAATAAATGCCTACACCCATTCTCTTCTCTCCTTTAAGTGCTCCCCATGGGCTGACCTCCCCTGGCAACTGCAGAGCAAGGGGGCTTGTTGAAGTAGTCTACATGGGTCAGACGTCCAAGTTAGGGAGCTGGGCGGAGCAGGATGGAGAGTGGACCTAAAGGGGTGAATGGAAGACATCTGACATACTTGCCATGGCCTAGAGAGAAGAGGGGCAGAGGGGACTGAGGAGAGAGGAGAAGTGACACCGAGAAACCACCAAAGCAAGGTGGCCTGTTGCAGGTTGCTGCTCAGAAGCCAAGCAGCCCAAGATGGTGTCTCTGAAACCCAGAGGGGACCACCCATTGTCAGCTGTCAGCCTGCTGCCCAACGTGTGCTCTGTTTGAAGCCACGTTTATCTGCATGGCGAGACTGTCCAGTGCCCATCAGTCCATCATCGACAAACAACACCAGCAGCCTTGAATGTGCCTGCAGATGGGAGGTGGAGGACTCAGACCTCTTTTTAAAAATTAAGTTCTAAAAAATAAAATTGTATATTTTAAGGTGTACAATATGATGATTTGATGTACACACACACACAGTGAAATGATCACTACAGTGAAGCTAATTAACATATCTCATATAGTTAGCTTTCGTGCGTGCGCGCGCACGTGTGTGTGTGTGTGTGTGTGTGTGTGTGTGTGTGTGTGGTGGGAGCACCTGAAATCTACTGTCTAAGCAAATTTCCGGTATCAATACTTTATTATTAACAAGAGTCATTGTATTGTACATTAGATGTCCGGGATTATGGAGAGGCATGCTGGTATGAAGGCAGAGGCTCATCCCTGGCTGAGGTGGGACTGGACTGAACCTGTTTAGCAGGACAGTGGTGGGCCATGATGTTTCAGTTAACACAATATAATGGGGAACATTCCTGGGCAGGACAGTGGAGCTTCAGAGTTGTAGCTCTGGAGAATTTAGAGTTCTTAATAAACTGTCAATGGCATTAGGAACTAGGCAAATGTCTCCATTTCTGTGGATTTGTTTTCTTCGGTTACAGAGCTGACTTTGAAATTGATGATATGGATGATTGGGAATGTTTGAAATTTCATGACTCCAGGTACAGCCCCAAATCCTGAAGATGGAACCCAGCCCCTGGCTGCCTCACCGCATTGATCTTGTGGTCCTCTCCCCTTGTTCCCTGCACCCTAGTCACCTAGAGCCTTATTTCAGGGCCTCAAAGGGCCATGCTCCTTTCAACCTGTTGGCCCTCCCCTCTGATTCCCTCTACCTCCTCCTATAGCCACTTTGCTCCTTCATTTAGACTCAGCTCAAAGTCACTTCTCCACAGAAGCCCTCCCTGACATTCCAGAAGGGTTGCATCATGGCTTCCGTTCTCTGGTAGCATCTAGCCCATCTCACACCACTCACAACTGTAATTAAATCCTTAACTGAATGACTAGTCATTTAATGTCTGCCCCCCTTGACTGTAAGTTCTGATTTGCTGCTGCCCAGTGCTCGTGCATAGAAGACCCTTCATAAATATTGGAGGGAATTATTGACCAAAAGCTAAAAATGAGTTAAGGAGTGGGTGTACACACATTGCACAGAAGAGACTCAGAAGAAACATAGATTAGGAAGGATATTTGCCGGCCCTCTCCCCACACCAGCCTTTCTTGGTGCGGGGAACAAGGAGCAGCTGAAGGCAAGGATAGGAGGCGGCGGAAGGCAGGGAGCAGACACAAATCTGATTTCCAGTCGATTTCCCAGACACCTGCGGATGATGAAGAAAAGCTGTTGCCAGATGTCTCAACACTGATCTCATGCTCTCTAGCAAGAAAAGAAAAAGCTATCCAGGAAATATTGACAGAAGAAAGCTTTAAAATGTGAGAATAGCAACCCTCTTGCTCTGCTAACTGATTTGCAAAGGTCTGGGCTTGAGGCCTGAGGTGGTAACAGGTTCAAGTCAAAGGAAGTTATTTTAACTGGTGTCCTGACATCTGGGGAATTCAAGAGCTGGCAAAGTGAAGTGGGCTATTTATAAAATAGTAATAAATAAATAAATAAATGTTTGTAGCTTTCTAGTCGACCAGAACAACAAACACAAGGCATACCGTGATTAGAATCCACCAGCTCCAAATTATAAATCGGTCAGGAACAGACAATAAAATGCCAGGATTAAAACCAAAATCTTTATTTCATAATGGCAAATTTATATTTGTGGGGTGGGATGGTCTCTGTAGAAGAGGTCACATGTTAAACACGGGCCTGACAGGCTCTGAGGAACGCTTGGCCCCGAAGGAGGATGGAGTTAAGGTTTATGGAGAGCTCAGAGAAATGAGTTTGGGACCCAGGAGGAGGACATGAGGGAGACTAGGGAAATAGGTGAAGAACAGAGTAAGAAAGGGAGTGGGAACAGGTGTGTGAAGATGATGGGGGGAAGAGGAAGCAAGTGGGCAGAGGAGCAAATCTGATGGACACATACATGCCCATGGCAATTCTCCCTTCCTCCCTCCTTTCCTTCCTTCCTTCCTTCCCTCCCTCCCTCCCTCCATCCCTTCTTCCTTCCTTCCTTCCCGCCTTCCCGCCTTCCAATTCTCCTTGCCTTTGATTCCTACTATTACTTCTTTTTAAAAAAATCTCTTTATTGGGGCATGATTGACAGAAAATGTTGCAGATATTTAATGTATACAACTTAATGTGTTTGGAGACAAGTTTACACCCATGAAACCATGGCTACAATCTATAATCATAATCATTCATCACCTCCAAAGGTTTCCTGGCACCCCTTTTGTTTGCTGTTGTTTTGTTTTGTTGTTTTCCTTTCATGGTAAAAGCATGCAACATAAGATTTGTCCCCTTAGCAAACTTTTCAGTACAATGCAGTATTGCCGCCTCAGTTGTACAGTAGGTCCTCAGAATCTATTCATCTTGTGTGATTGAAACTTTGTGCCTTTTGATCCACATATCCTCATGGCCTCCTCTCTCTAGGCCCTGGAAACCACCATTCTTCTCTCTGCTTCCATGTGTTTGATGAGCACATTCTTTTATTTTTGCTTCAAGTTTTGAGTGAATGTTTATCAATCATGATACCGGTGGGTATTCCCTTCAGGTTACACTTAGCTTCTGAGAATTAAGATCCTCTGTGTCTCTTGTTACTGTGCTGACTCCTGGGGCTGCCCCATTCTCTGCTCATTCTGTTACAGGTCTGTCTTCCCAGGCCTGTGGTAGAAAACACTGTGATTCACAATAGTCAACACAATAATATAGAATAGATTAAAAGAGAACAAGCTATGTCATATGCATAGTTTTAACATGTTATAATAAAACATAATTCAAGATATAAATAATATCCAGTAGAATACACGACAGTAGAGGCACCTGGGTGGCTCAGTCAGTTAAGTGTCTGACTTTGGCTTAGGTCATGTTCTCAGGTTCTGGGATCGAGTCCCTCATCGGGCTCCCTGCTCAGCAGGGAGTCTGCTTCTCCCTTTCCTTTTGCCCCTCCTCCTGCTCGTGCTCTCTCTCTCTCAAATAAATAAATAAAATCTTTTTTTTAAAAAAAGAAAGAATATATGACAATATACAGTAGAGTATTTTTTAAAAACTATACTTTTACTTATCTCAAATAGTATGGTGAAAAGGAGTTTCTGGCAAATTGAAGATTGTGGTAAATTAAAAGATGGAATTGGGCCTGGACACCAGCCGAGCAAGTTGTCACCTGTATGTGTGATTGAGGAGGTGGTGGTAGAGATTTCTAGTCTGAAATTCCAATTCTGTAGCCTGTCATTTAATCATGAGATAGTCTTTTAAGGTCTCAAGTCTTCTTAGGCATCACTGGTGAAATTCAGACATTCTTGAGAGAGGTTGCACTTTCAGTGTTTAGGAGGTGACCCTGTGGTTACAGGTGTTGGAATCAGCATTTTACTGCTTCCCACTTCCCACTCCTACACACCTCCCACTTTTTAGACCTCATTTCCTGTTTCAAATCTGACCATTCATGCTTCCTACTTCTCACATCACAAATTCAATAATCTTACAACCGTTTACCTCTCTCCCGTTTACCTCTCTCCTGACCTTTGTTCTAGTTTGTCATCTTTTTTACTTCTACAGAAATTATAAATCCCACCTTACAGCACTGCTAAGCTTTCAGTAATTTTCTTTTCAGGAAATTATGAGAAGAAAATAAAGGAGTGCTTCACGCTTACCCACTTATTTACCGATTCTGGTGCTCTTCATTCCTTCTTGCAGATCCAAGTTCCTATCTGGTATCATTTCCCAAGCCTAGGGAAGATCTTCTGGCATTTCTTTTAGTGTAAGTCTGCTGGCTACAAATTTTCTCAGTGTTCTTTTGTCTGAACATGTCTTTCTGCATTCTGCTTTTGTTTTGTTTTAAAGATTTATTTATTTTAGAAAGAGAGAGAGTGAGAGCGTGAGCAGGGGGCGAGGAGCAGAGGGAGAGGGAGAGGGAGAGAGAATCTCAAGCAGACCCCCGGCTGAGCGTGGAGCCTGGTGAGGGGCTTGATCCCATGATCCTGAGAGCATGACCTGAGCCGAAACCAAGAGTCAGAAGCTTAACTGATGGAGTCCCTCGGTGCCCCTGTACTCTCTTTTTGAGGGATAGTCTTGCTGGGTACAAAATTTGGGGTTGATAGTTTTTTTTGCTTGTTTGTTTCAGTATTTTGGAGATGGGATTCCATTATCTTCTGGCCTCCATTCCTCCTTTCCTTCCTCTCCTATTCTTTCTTCCCTTTCTTTAATAATAATGTAGCCATCATTTGTATTGTTTCCCTGTTTGTGAGGTCTTTTATTCTCTGGCTGTTTTCAAATTTTTCTCTTTGCCGTTGGTTTTCAATGGTTTGACCATGAAGTATCTAGGTGAGGTATTCTTTGTGTTTATCTTGCTTGTAGTTCACTCAGATTCTTGGGTCTATAAGCTGAAATTTCACATCAAATGTGGGAAATTTTCAACTACTATTTCTGAGGAGTCCAGCTTCCGGTTAAAAACCTATGTGGGATTTTTCAGGCCTGGCCATAAGCAATTGCAGAGGCTTTCCCTGGCAGGCCTCATGGTGGGAAGCTGCCCTCCCCACACCAGGCTTGGTGCACGGTCAGTGCATTGCAGTGTGGAGGGAATTGCGGTTAAGGACTTGGGCCCCACTGGAGGGTCATGCTCATCCCATATTTGCATTCTGAGCCTCAGAATCTTTATTCCTAGATCTTTATCTGAGGCCTTGGGCAGAGGTCTTTTTTAGGTGCCTCTGCTGAAGTCTCCCTATAGGAGGAAAGAGGGAGAAAACCTGAAGACACTTTCCCCTCCTGACTCAGTGCCCAGTACTTTTCCACTTAGAGTCCTCTCCTCCCTTCCTCTGACCCCAAGGTCCATAAAACTGCTGGAGTCTTTTGTTGGGGCTCTTCCAACAGTGAGAAAATCCCCATGTCTGATCTGATTCACCTGACCCATGACTGGTATGCCATTTCATGAGGAAAATAAAACAAAGGAGAGTCAGTGTTTTCTCCAATTTTAGCCTCTTGCTCATATTATCATGATAAGTAATTAAAGGCTTAACTCTTTCATTTTTGGCTTGTTGCTTTAATCTGTTACTTGGACACCTGACAGCTCAGGTCTCTTTCTCTCCCAGCTCCTGACATTTCCTTAAATAATTTTGCTGTCCCATTATCACCTTCTTCTCCTTATGAAACTCTAGTTACTCATGTTAGGCTGTTTAATATTGTCCTTATGTCTTTAGAGCCTGGTTCATTTATATTCCATCTCTTTTTACTTTTCTTCAGATTGCATGATTTCTATTGATTTATCTTCAAGTTCATCAAAGTTTCTCTTACCACTTTCAATATGCTCAAGTCCTGTGCAGTGAATTTTTCATTCAGCTATTGTACTTTTCAGTTCTTGAATTTTCATTTTTAAATGCTTTTCATTTCCTCTGATGAGATTCTATATCTTTTCACTCATTAAAATCATGTTTTCTTTTCTTTTCTTTAAATTTAAATTTATATATTTATTTTTTTGTTTCAGGAGTAGAATTTAGGGATTCATTGCTTACATATAACACCCAGTGCTTAACACAACAAGTGCTCACCTTAATACCCATCACCCATTTAGTTCATCCCCCACCCCCCTCCCCTCCAGCAGCACTTAGTTTGTTCTCTATAGTTAAGAGTCTCTTATGGTTTGCCCCCCTCCCTCTCTTTTTTTTTCCCCCTTCCCCTATGTTCATCTGTTTTGTTTCTTAAATTCCACATATGAGTGAAATCATGGTATTTGTCTTTCTTTGACTGACCTATTTCACTTAGCATAATACACTGTAGCTCCATCCACATTGTTAAAAATGGCAAGATTTCATTCTGTTTAATGGCTGAGTAATACTCCATTGTATATATATACCACCATGTTTTCTTTTAATAATTCTGCATATCATCCTTTAATTCTTTGAATATATTTATGATAGCTTCGTTGTCTCATAAATTACATATACAGAACACCTGTAGGTTGGTTTCTACTACCTGCTTTTTTTTTGGATTATGTATTGCATTTTACTTTGTGTGTATATGTGTGAGCATGTCTAGTAATTTTGATTGTATACTGGATGTTGTGGGTGAATCAGTGTGGAGATTGAATTTTGTGATATTTCTCTGTTGATTTTTCTTTTCATAGGTAGTGGGATTACTGGTAGATCACCTTGAACTTGTGTAAGCCTTGGTTTTATGTTTTCTTAGGGAGTATTTATGAAAATTCCAATGTTTTTTCAAAGCATAGCTTTAACTTGTGGGATTCAATCTCATAATTTTCATCTGGCAATCCTGTCAAGGCTTGATTTTAGACTTGGGTAGGGTAGGTCTGTTATAAACTTTACTCTGGGGCATGATTCTTACTCCTGAAGAGTGGTATTTCTGGTGTCTCACCCGGGTGCCTGGGGAACAGGTGTTTTAAAGGTCTCTCCATTCTTGCTGACAACATCCCCCAACATTGCTTAACCTCAGGTATTTTTGTTCTGCTCTCAACCCCAGAATAGACAAATTCTGGTACAGTTTGTCTGAACTCTCCCTCCACATGTATAAGTTCAGTCCTTGCCTAAGCACTTGCAGAGATCCCCACATGGGATTCTTCCCTCTGCATAGATCCTTCAACATTTGTGTCCCACCTCACAGAATCCACTCTAGTTGCCCCACACTCTGATCTCTGCCTACTGAGCTCCGCAGGACTCCTGTGCTCTGCTTGGTCTTCAACTGTCACCCAGTTGGGAAATTGCTTCCTGGTGTAGAGCTGGGGGCTCAACTTGTGAATTTCCCTTCTGTTTTGTGATTTTGTATGTAATTTGTGAAAACAGTTCCATCGTATGTTTTGCTTTTAAGGTGTTTTGGCAGGAGGACTAGTCTAGTATTAGTTACGGGAGACTGCAATTCCCACCATGGGTTCTTGAACAAGGTATAATGAGAGGGTGTTGATGGACAATGATAAAAGTGATTTGTAGCGCGGAGAACTGGAGAGTCAAGATGCTGAGTAGGAGGCATTTCCGTCTTCTAAGCTGAAAACTAAGGTCAGGATGAGGTTTGAGGAAATACAAACAAAAGGGAAATACCATGCTAGAGAAAGAACTAGTGTTGGGTTAGTGATAAGTTGGATGTGAAGAATGAAGAAGAAGGTTTAAAATGGTGCCAGAAATGTTTTAAAAAGGAGTTCTAGGGATGCCTGGGTGGCTCAGTCGGTTAAGCGTCTGCCTTTGGCTCAGGTCATGATCCCAGGGTCCTGGGATCGAGTCCTGCATCGGGCTCCCTGCTCCGTGGGGAGCCTGCTTCTCCCTCTGCCTCTGTCTCTCTCTCTGTCTCTCATGAATAAATAAATAAAATCTTTAAAATAAATAAATAAATAAATAAAAATAAAAAGGAGTTCTATCTCTGGATGTAAATACTGAAATATTTATGAATGAAATGATAACATGTCTGGGATTGATTCAAAATAATCAAATTCAGGGATGAAAGTGGGGAAAGGGTGGGGATAGAGGTGAGACGAGAGTGACCATAGATGACAATTGTTGAAGATAGGTTATGAGTCCATGAGAATGTATTATATGCATTTTTCTACTTTTGTGTCTGACATCTTAAATTAAGAAATCAAACAAAATAAAACAAAAATGAGGGGTTATAAACCTGGGAGGTGGAGTGTAGGTGAAGTTGGGGAGACTGCCGATTTTCGAGGTAGGGGAAGAGGGGGTCAGGCAGTGGCAGTTCGTTAAGTCTAAAATAGGCTTTTATGCAAATTTGTTTTAAAAATGATTTGCTCCAGCTGACTCATTCTGCTCCCTTAGAAGTGGCATCAAGTGCAAGGTGTATTTGATTAGCTGCTTGAAGATGTGGGTCATACGGCACCTGCTGACCAGAGGCTGTAGCATCAAGGCCACTCACTTACCGGACTCTGGATTCAGTGTGTTTGTGGCTCCCATTAGCTGAGAAAGCTCTGCATGGCCCGGGCCCAGACTACAATGCACAGGTTTGGTCAGACTCTGGCCCACATCTCCTTGAGTGGTTCCTGGAATAATTTCTGGAGGCATTTTGCTGTACTACCCCTTTCTGTACCGCCTTCTTGGTCAGCTGTACATGCCTGGAGCCTCCCCGAATCTTGCTTGCTCTCACCTGCTTCTTTCCAACTAACTGTGGACTCCGTAATTGAGCCCAAGAGAGGGGACTGTTCCCATAGCCTGAGGAGTTTCAAAAGTAGAGAGACTTTTCTACAAGTTAAGATAAAGAAGAAGGAGAAGAGGGGCACCTGGGTGGCTCAGTCATTAAGCATCTGCCTTCGGCTCAGATCATGATCCCAGGGTCCTGGGATCGAGCCCCGCATCAGGCTCCCCGCTCGGCGGGAAACCTGCTTCTCCCTCTCCCACTCCCCCTACTTGTGTTCCCTCTCTCGCTGTGTCTCTCTTTGTCAAATAAATAAAATCTTTAAAAAAAAAAAAAAAGAAGAAGGAGAAGAGGAGGAAGAAGAGGAAGGAGGGGGAGGAGGAGGAAACCATTTTCATCTCTTACATACCACTTTCTTTTCTCATTCATTCAACAACCCTTTTAGGTGCTGCTGTGTGCGAAGTTTTATGTTAAGGAGTGGTTGAGGTTCAAAGGTGATCAAGACACAGGTCCTTCCTCAAGGATCCACAGCCTGGCGGTGAACGAAAGACATGCACACAGAGTGATAGAGTCACAGGCACCATGCGAGATGTCTGTGTGGGCCCCGGTGAGACACAAGGAAGGAGTGGGAGGCCATTATTATTTTGCTCTTTCCTGGGGTCTGGGTTTTAATACTGTCCTTGCGACCTATGCATAAACTAGATTCTCTCTGAATCTCCATTTTTTCATTTTAAAATAAGGCTAACTATACCTGCTTACAGATTTGGGGAGTGTCAAAAAAAAGTCTAAAAGGACATTTGCAAGCCATTGGGGTTGATGATGATGATGATCTTTCCTTCTTCCCAGGCACACCAGTGAGAACTCTGGGCCCAGCTTCTCCCAGGTGACAGTCAAGTGACCGTTGTCGCCTGCACACTCAGCCATATGAACATAAGCTGGGGGCTGCAACCATTTCCAGGGAAGATCTGCAAGTAAGGGGAAACCTCTTTTGCCATGTAGGTAATAAATCTTCTGCCTATTGACTTTTAAAAGTGTGGAGGCAAATGTCCCATTTGTCTGTTTAATACCAACCACCCCCTTAACATTTGTTTTGCTGTACGGTTTACAAAGTACTTTAGAAAGTCACAAATCACTGGTGTCTCATCATAACCTTTTGACTTGGTAGAAGAGATTTCATTTTGACCCTCATTTACAGAGGTGGAAAATAGGGCCCAGAGATGTTAAATGTGGGGCCCAGGATCCCTAGCTGTAGCAGAAGCCACAACTGAATTCTGGTCTTCTCTTTCCTAATCTTTGAGATCAGCTGCTCCTCTCTGTAAGCATCTAGAGCACTCAGGGCTCCCCTTTGACGTCTTTAGGAGAAGGTTGCAAACTCTTTTTTAAAATGTGTAAGAAATTATTTGTATTTGGACGTGTGGTGGGCATCGGGAGCTCCCCCCCCCCACCCCGCCCCCAGGCCCTGCTGCAGTCACAATCAAACAAACAAATAAGCATCTCCATTGTTTTGTGGATTATTTCCCCATGAGGCAGATGTTTACTTTTCACAAATGAAAGCTCATTGTTGTCAGGAACATTTAAGAGGCTTAACCTGTCTCCTCTGGCATATGGCGCTGGCTTTTCATGATAAAACTGGCTGTGTGCAGCGGCAGACGAAATTGCAAGCCTCCCCCTGAAACCTCATCAGTCGCTGTTGCGGGCGTCACTGCTTTCCTATGCGGGGACTTGTCTGGGCCTCTTCCACTGTGAAAGGGAAAAAAAAAAAAAAAAAGAAAGCCTGTTTCCTTTGGTAGAAAATACTCATATTTTAATGGATGTGATGTCATGAATTATTAAACTAGCTTAACTTTAAAGCCAAGCCCAAAGAACGCCTAGTGAAGAACGACCTTGAGACTCTTGAAAAATGGGAGTGTTGAATGGGCCCGCAGACTCGAAGATGGATTTCTACTTTAGTTTATATTTATGCAACTGTGAAACTTGGTCCCTTGTTCCCAGAGAAATCCTTTGTGCAGCCGTATGGAGAAAGTTATTACATTTTAGTGCAGAAGAGCTGTAAAGTTTCTTTCCTCACATCTCATGAAAACGGGAGTGCTAGCGATCTTTGTGCTGAGGGATGGCCCTGAGGAATGAGATGCAGAGTCTCAGAAGACAAAAGGAAGCAGACAGGCATTGTTCTTAAAGAAAAAAAATAAAGAGCCCAACATTAGGTTCTTCTAAGGGGTTTGTGCAAAGCCCGGGTCCTGCCACAGGGCTCTGTTATTTCTGATTCAAGGTGAATTAAAGGAAAATAGGGTGCAGAAGGACAAAGATGATCCACCAGCCAGCGTTGCCTGACCACATGATATGCGCCCATAGTAACTTGTGTGGAGGTCCAGGGAGAGCTCCGGAGGGGGTGTGATTTGGGGAAGGATCTTTCAAAGCATTGGGTTTAGCTACCCCAGGCTCATTCTTTGGCCACAGGTTGCTGGGCAGAACCACAGACACTAAGAACCGGGTGAGTGTCCTCAGTTCCTCCAGTGGGCGCTGGGAAGTTGCCTCTGCATCCATAGAGACTTGAGAGTCAGGTTCCCTCTTTGTTCTTTGTGACACAAGTTCAATGAGCAGTCTTTGGAGACAGGAGATGAGAATGAATGGGGAGGGTGAAGAAACCAGTAGTCTCGGAGAGTGTTAAATGCTTGCCTCAGTCTTATATGATTGATCATGGAGGGGTACAGCATTATCCCCATTTTACAGGGCAAGACACTGAGGCTCCTCAATGTGTAAGATTCTTGACATCACACGGTTCCTGACAGATTTGAGTCTACATCCGTCTGACATCAGACGTTTATGTGAATTTACCATTCTTACTATGACATTCTGGTCTGAGTCAGTTTTTACTCTCTTCTTGCTTGTTTGTTTGAACTCTTGGCCATTACATACTGATGTCTTCCATTCATTCCTCCAGAACACCGCCCCCCCCCCCCCCCCCCCCCCCCCCCCCCCCCCCCTCCCCAGGGGCCCCTCTCTTGGCTGCTTCCGTGGTGCCCTTGTTCTTTGGCTCACAGCTAGGTTTGGCCAAGGTGAGACCCAGACAAGGCACTGGACGGCAGGTGGGTGGGAAATGAGATTGGGGCACTGATTTCCCCACTTTTCTCTCTGTTGGGCTCTCTCCGGAAGGTCGCCACTCCTGCCATGTGGCCCTTGCCATGCAGCTCCCCTCTGTGGGTTTGACTAACTGCCCCCTCCCCTGCCCCTTCGGATTTAGGGGGTGCTGACAGCTGCTGCACGGTCCCTTGTGCTTTCTTTCACACTGCCCACACTTCTGTCAATTAGCCCCAGTAAGGGGGTTAGGACAAGTGGATTGCGCAATCTGAGCGTGCCATTTGCTACCTTCTGGCACCTTTATTGATACAGTGAGGCGTCCTGTCATTGATGTCAGAGTTAATGTTTTGGTGTTCCGTCCATTAGTGACTCTTTTTATCAGGAGAGAGATGATTTGGGTCTCCTCTTTTTTTTTACTAAGGATTTCCTATTTTAACTTCCAGAGGACCATTTTTTTCCTCCCTTACCTTCCTTTTGCCTTACTACTTGCCCTCTGGATTTCCTCTTTTCCCCTCAAATTGAGTCTGCATGACCAGGGCAAGCCAAGTTTCCAAGATTATTTGCCAAGATTGAGTTTCTTTGGTCTCCAAAGTCTCTATTCTTCTATTAGCATTTCTTTGCAAAACAATCTGTTGGATTGTCTTGAGAAAACGATGTGTATTTACTAGCCTTCTAGAGAAAATTGATATTTCTCCAGAAAGGCAGGGAAATAATGGAAGTCTGTTCAGTAAGTAACAGTAAGGAGAATAAAGGGGGGAAAAGGCAGGAGATTCAGAATCAAGGTCAGTTTCCTCTGTTGTTGAATTGCAGCAGGCATTTAGTGGTAATAAAGTCTTCTTCCTGTATAATACATTTTATATTAAAACTGCAGCCATTTAAATGAAGGATTTTATGTCTGCACAGTCTTTATTGAGCATGAAGGCTTACAAAAATGCTTTTTTTTTTTTTCCTTAAAAAATTTTTGAGCTTTGAAAAGCTACTCTGCCTCCCGGGCTCAAAGGAGTGAAGATGCAGAGGTGGGGTGTAGCCACAGTGCCTCACACAGTTCCTCGTTTGTGCTATTTAACCTCGGACCCCCGTTATTCTGGGCCTCCGGGTCTCCTGAATAAGCAGTAAATCTTTCCTGATGGCGTGGCAGCTTTATGATGTGGATTCATGCGTATTTTCAGAGGAGCACGAGAGACCTTTTAATGCGTTTTGCCTGCTTTTACTGGTGATTGAGCCAGGGCCTGTGCCTGTTCAGCCCATCTCTGGCAAAGGGCAGACCCTGACACTGATGTGGTGAGCACTCAGATGATCAGTCTTCTGGTTCCAGGACAAGAAAGGTTAACTCCGGTGTTATTTCATAGGTTGGCTTGAAATGGATTAATTCTTCTGTTGAAGGTTTATTGACTCGTGTTTTTCCAAGGTCTTTGTCCTTCATTTTTAAATTTTTAAAATTATTTTTTAAAGATTTTATTTATTTGAGAGAGAGAGAGTGTGACAGAGAGAGCAAGCACAAGCGGGGTGAGGGGCAGAGGGAGAAGCAGACTCCCGGCTGAGCAGGGAGCCCGTCGAAGGACTCGATCCCAGGACCCCGAGATCATGACCTGAGCCAAAGGCAGTCGCTCAGCTGACTGAGCCATTGAGGTGCCCTGGTCTTTGTCCTTTAATATTGAAAAAATTGTGATCTACCCCTGATCCTAAAACAGTAAGATGAGATAGCGAGAACTTGATAGGTCCTCTTTCTACCACAGGATCATGCAGGGTGCAAGTTTGCTAGCCTGGTTTTCTGGCTCTTCATTTGGGGCAGATTGGAAGTGGTCTCAGAAGGTTCAAGGACATGCTGAGGTTAGATATACCAGAAGGAAAAAGTCAACTCACGGAGCAACTCCATTTTTTCCGTAGTCATTGCTGATATTCATGGGAAGAACTGTTGGATCTGGACTCTTCTTGTCATGAGCATGGTGTAGAGGAAACAAAAACGCTAGGCGTGTAGCTTCTGAGTACTTGAAATATGCATTTGTGTAGGAAATTATCTGCCAAGGGAAGTAGACTATTGTTGGTGCGGATCTGACCTATAGCAGGAGATGCCTCATAATCTATAAATATCTGCTCTTTGAGTTAGAATGAATTACCTGAAGATGGCAGGCTCCACTTTACATCTCAAATCCCCAGAACTGCATTTCCCATTGGACAGTTAACAGCACCTTTTAAAATCTGAATTTCCCCAGTACACTGACCTCACCTGACTTCTTAGCCACAGCCTTAACTAGGCTTTAAAAATAGCCTGGAAGCCAGCATAGTGGAGAGACCATTTACTTCAACAACTATTTTGTGTTGCCTATAATGTCATGTAGATCTAAGTCTTTTCGGTATCTTTCCACTACAATGGCAGCATATGGTCCTATTGTTACAATCAGATATTCTTGTGGGAAATTAGAGGCCATGGGTGAATGGAGAGGATATTATTGTTGAGGCTAAAGCTGTTGTTTTAAGCCCTGAACTTAAGTTTCCTGCAGTTTTATTTTTGGAAAGCTCAAGCCTTTCAGGAAGTTTCGGCCAATATGCTTTGATTTTTATTTTTGATAGTGTGGACTAATGTTTACTCTGGGCTCCTGCAAATTGGTTAGGAGGGCTTTGCGTGGAGGAGAAAATGTGGACAAATACTGTTAGTTTACTTAGTGCTGAAGGCATTGGCTGTGAAAGAAAGGAAATGACACAGTTCTTTAAGCCAAAAAAAAAAAAAGAAATCGTAATCTTTTTGCTCCTGAAGTATATATTCCTGAAAACCTTGTGAGAGTCCTGTGAGAAAGAAGAGAGCAAAAGGAATGGGAGCAAGAGAGTTGACATTAGCTCAGAAGCCCAAACTGCTAGGCCAAGGAGAGAATCGCCTCATTAGAAGAAAACATTTTATTGAAATAATGAATGTTTATTATATGGGACAGTATAAAGAATATGATTTCACTGAGCAGACACACGAGCACACACACCCTCGTGTGCACAAACACACGCACGGAGGAAAGAAGGAATGATAAAGCAGAAGCATGTCGGTGTGCTTTATAATTCTGGATTTGTTTTTCGAGTTTTGAATTAATTAGATACCATGTTGAATTCCAAATGCGATAATTAGGCAAATTAATGCTGCAGTGAAGTTATTAATGAGGCAAAATATGCTAATATGCTTTTGATAAAGAGCTCTTCTTCTGCCTACCAAGAAATTGGCAAACATCTTTCATTTGGGGCCAGACAGCTTATCTCAAGTGATTTACTAAAAAGGTTCTCAGCCGTATGCTGTGAACAAATGTTGTAAATAGGGGTTAATGTCTAAATTTTTGATATGTGTGAGCCTGGATGTGGCATGGCAAGTCCCGTGACACTTAGCCTGGCTTCTGGGCGGCAGAGTGCCCAGAAAGGCCAAAGGGCTCTCCAGTGCCCTTCAAGGCCTGTGTGACTACAGTAAACCTCCCCCCTCCCCCCACCCACTTGCTGGTGTGGCTCCTATTAACACCGCCACCGACACTCAACTCACGGCTGGCGGTGGCTGCTGACCTGCCAACCTGCTGGTTTCATTTCGGCAGACTTGGTGTCTCCTTTGGTTTTTAGATGTTCAAAACTTCTAGCCAAGAATCATTAGGGAACCCATTTAGTGGTTTGAAAGTGACACAGCAGAATTCCTCTTTCCGATCTTAACTCCACTATTCAGAGCTCATCATGCATCAGGAGTCCTCCTGGGACTGGGGCGAGACACCATCTACCCAGGGGGAGCTGGCCGTTAAAAACAAAATTTATGGAAATATGAAAAGAACTTTCCCATGAGCATATCATTATTTTAATCCTTTTAATCATAGACTCCATGAGGGCACAGCCTGTCTAATTTTGATTCATTTAGAAACAATATTTGCTAAATGAGTTTCACTCTGCACCCTGGGTAGGACAGTTTTGACGTTGTAAAGCTGAGGACAGAAGACCCTAAGGTGTGTTTGAGTGGGGCAGCCCAGTGCTCAGTCCTTGGCTTAGTGAGTACTATTGAGATGTGTCCTATGGCAGGAAAGAGATCGTTTATTAACTGTAAAGTGTTCACAGAAAGTGATTGGATCAGTTAGGAATGAATTAGACCACAAGTTACAGAAAGCCTTACTGACAGGTTTATTAACAAAGAAGTTTATTTTTCTCTCATGAAAAGCAAACCAGGATAGGTGGTCCACAGCTGAAAGGTATCTCAGGCAAGTTGTCAAGGTTCTTTTTTTTTTTAAAGATTTTATTTATTGATTTGAGAAAGGGCATGAGCGAGAGAGAGAGAGCACAAGCAGGGGGAATGGGAGAGGGAGAAGCAGGCTCTCTGCTGAGCAAGGAGCCCGATGCAGGGCTGGATCCCAGGTTCCTGGGATCGCGACCTGAGCCGAAGGCAGACGCTTAACTGACTGAGCCACCCAGGCGCCCCGTGTCAAGGTTCTTTCTATCTTTCCATTGTATCATTTCTGTGAGCACAAGACAGCTGCTGCACCTCTAGCCATGACATTTGGGTTTCAGGCAGGAAGTAGAGGGAAGGGTCAGCCAGTCTGTTCCTTTAGGGAAGGTTTCCCAGAAGCCCTAGGCAACAACCTCCACTTATCTCTCATTGGTCAGAATTGTGTCACGTGGCCAACCCTAACTGGAAGGTCCGCCCGTGAGGTGGGATCAGCTAGCTCACAGCCTTTGCTACAATTCTTTTCTTCCGCGCGGGGATCCTGGCGGTGAGGTTGTATTCTCATTTGACTGCAAAATTTGGTGGCCTGGACAAATCTGATGTGAAAGGGAAGTTCAGGTAATGAAGCCATTTTACTTTCCCCCGTCGGAAGGCAGTGTAGTGTGGGAATACACCTGCAGACTTCAGGTTGAGCTGTGGGACCGCGCAGATGACTTTCACCTCTCTGACCCTTCGTTCCTGTATTTGTGAATTGGAGAACATTCCGGAGTTATTGTTAGGAAGAAATTGGGATAACACGTATAAAGTGAATATGCTAGCGTGTTCAGCTTGTTAATAGGTGGTAGCTGTTCAGGTGGGGAATGTATTCCAGGTTGTATTCATAATAAGCTGCCGTGTAAGAGACCTGTGATGGGGGAGAATGGTTATGCACAATCCTTTACCTTTTAAGAGATGGGTTCTGGTAGGTGGAGGGGCCTTTTGGCTGAATGGATTGACAATTAGGAGGCTGTAAATTTGAATTGATAAAGTCTGTGTAGGAAAGGTGGAGAGACTATGAAACGTGGGAAGGGAAAGAGCGGGGATGAGGAGGCAGGGAGGCAGGAAGGCCGAATGTGGGAGGGGGTGGTGGTGGTGGTGGTGGGAGAAAGGAGACCCGGCAGCTCTAAGTTGGGGAGGGAGGCCTGAGAAGGGATGTCTCGTGGGGATTTTTGGCATGAAGCTGTGCACTGTGGGATGTAAGGCCTTCCTCTGATTCACCTGAAGAACCATCCAGAAAACATGCCTAACTAGTGGTTTGGAATGAGAGGTTCTGTTGGTGAATGTGAAGAAAAACTAAGTCTTGCCTTAGGGCTGGTGTGAAGTTACAGCTGACACAGAGTTTCCAGAAGGTTTGTTTCACACAGGTTCCACCACTAAGTGTTAGGCTTAAAGGTGACAGACCACACAGAACATATGTGGCGAGGACTCGTGTGAAGTCAGTGGTAGGTTCTCTGAGAAGCAGAAAATGGCAATTTGTGGGTGAAATTTCCCTTCCAGGCCACTCGTGAGAGTACGTCCTGAAGGAACACGGAGGTCTCAGCTCCATGCTTTCCTTACCCGGTCTTACTTCTTTGTGTGATTGAATTATAATGTAACATGTTTGTGCTTTTAGCAGTAGAAAATAAAAAAAGTTATTTTTAATTTTTTTGGCATCACATACTTCTAAACAAAAGCCAGTACTATATTTGGTGCTTGCTTGGAAAATACAAACCAGCAATCTGTTTCAAACCTGGAAGAAAAGCTGGCTCCTTTGAATTATTGAATAGTGGCACAATACTATATTTGATGAGTAAATCAAGAGATTTTTCAAGAGTAGTTGTGAATATACTTGGTTTTCACTTCATGGGCCAACTTTAGAACTTAACCTTTGAATAAAATGTGACTCCACTGGTTATTAACGGACAAGCAACATACACACTAATATCCAGCAGGTACAAATCATAGATCACAAACTCACCTCTTTAAGAAATGTGGCTTACTTTGTTTCCCCCACAGTTGCGGATTTTCTTTTCTTTTTTTTTTTTAAAGATTTTTATTTATTTATTTGACAGAGAGAGACACAGTGAAAGAGGGAACACAAGCAGAGGGGGAGGGAGTGGGAGAGGGAGAATCAGGCCTCCTGCCGAGCAGGGAGCCGGATGAGGGGTTCGATCCCAGAACCCTGGGATCACGACCCGAGCTGAAGGCAGACGCTTAACGACTGAGCCACCCAGGCACCCCTTTTTTCTTTTGTCTTAAAGATTTATTTATATTAGAGAGCGAGAGAGCATGTGTGCCCATGAGTGGGGGGAGGGGCAGAGGGAAAGGCAGAGAGAGAGAAGCAGACTCCCCATGAACGGGAAGCCTGACTGAGATCATGACCTGAGCGGAAATCAAGAATCAGATGCTCAACCGACTGAGCCACCCAGGCACCTCTGCAGATTTTCTTTTTCTTTTTTTTAAAAATTTTTTACTTTGTTCAGTTAGCCAACATATAGAAATACATTAGTAGTTTTTTTTTTTTTTTGTAAAGATTTTATTTATTTGACAGAGAGAGAGAGATAGCCAGAGAGGGAACACAAGCAGGGGGAGTGTGAGAGGGAAAAGCAGGCTTCCCGCCGAGCAGGGAGCCCGATGCGGGGCTCGATCCCAGAACCCTGGGATCATGACCTGAGCCAAAGGCAGACGCTTAACGACTGAGCCACCCAGGCGCCCCTAGAAATACATCAGTAGTTTTTGATGAAGTGTTCAATGATTCTTTAGTTGCGTACAACACCCAGTGCTCATGACAACACGTGCCCTCCTTAATACCCATCACCCGGCTACCCCGTCCCCACACCCCCCTCCCTTCCGTAACCCTCGGTTTGTTTCCCAGAGTCCAGAGTCTCTCATGGTTCATCTCCCTCTCTGAATTTTTCCCCTTCAGTTTTCCCTCCCTTCCCCTATGGTCCTCCATGCTATTCTTTATGTTCCACATATGAGTGAAACCATGTGATAATGGTCTTTTGCTGCTTGACTTACTTCACTTAGCATAATCCCCTCCAGTTCCATCCATGTCGATGCAAATGTTGGGTATTCATCCCTTCTGGTGGCTGAGTAATATTCCATTGTATATATGAACCATATCTTCTTTATCCATTCATCTGTTGAAGGGCATCTCAGCTCCTTCCACAGTTTGGCTGTTGTGGACATTGCTGCTATGAACATTGGGACTCTGCAGATTTTCTGATTTGAATCCCTATTGGACCAGGAGGTAGAAACTTAATCTGAATTAGTTCAGAGTCTCCTCTCCCTTTCTGGGAGTGGGTCTAAGTTTGGGCTGGCAGGTAAAGTGGCTTTTTGTCATGTCACAGGAGTGGGAGGGAGCACATGGTTCTGGGTTGTCATCTGCCCACATACTTGCTAGGATGTCGTCATGCGAATGTGGTGCCATTTGTCCAGCTGGATCACTCCTGGGAACTCTGTCCCAACTATATCCTTTCCCAGTTTTGTTCTCTCTTAGTGTCTCTCCACCCACCCTGATAACTCGAGTGTGAGTATTGCTCCCCTTACTTTGGGGCCAAAGGAAACTCAAAGCTGTCCAAGACCTTCTACCTTCACACCACATGGCATGTTTCTTGTCTCGCTCCTGTCCTCTGCAGGCTGTGGGGACTCAGTGATCTTCCTAGATCTTTGGGCAGCAGGAAGGGCTCTGGGCTCTCTTGGGATGTCTGGTGTGCATTGATTTAGGCGGGGCCGGGGGACAGAGACCTTCTCAGGGGTGCAGAGGTGCTCAACTTCCGGCCCTTTTTTTCCCTTTCCTCAGGTGGGGTAAACCTATCTGACTTTGTAGAACAGGAGAAACTGGCTCTGACTGATCATATTTTTTTTTTTTTTTAAGATTTTATTTATTTATTTGAGAGAGAGAGAATGAGAGACAGAGAGCATGAGAGGGAGGAGGGTCAGAGAGAGAAGCAGATTCCCCACTGAGCAGGGAGCCCGATGCGGACTTGATCCCAGGACTCCAGGATCATGACCTGAGCTGAAGGCAGTCGCTAACCAACTGAGCCACCCAGGCGCCCCTGACTGATCATATTTTATTCCAAATCTTTTGTTTTTGCCCCAAGTCCTAGACTTTTGAAACTTAAAACCTTTTTTCTCAAACTATTGCTCTCATTTTCTTCTGTATCAGGTCTTCCCCGAGTAAGCAAAAGTAGAATTCTCATTTACCTTGGGTGACAGAAAGTATGGCTATTGGAAATACTGTTAATATTTCAAATGATTACCTATGACTGACTGATATTCCATATAAAGAACCGGAAGTGCTATGCCAAGGTCCCTGAGGGTATCTGTCTGCCTTCCTGCCTGCCCCTCCCGCCATCTTGGCTCTTGCTCTTACTAACCTCTCAGAGGACTGGTCAGACATGCTGCTTCTTGAGGGCAAGAGGCAGACATTTTCTTTCTCTCACAAACTGGTACAAGGCTTTGCTCAAAACATTCACCACAGCCCCCTGCCCATCTGTAGGCAGGGAAACCACACTTCTTATGTGTGGGGTGCTGACAGTTTTTTTGTGTATTCAAAACACCCAGCGTCAAAGACTTGTCATCTTAGGCAGATGCCATAATTTAGTTAAAAACTTTAGTGGGAACCTGGGTCAACCGAACTGTGAGAGATGCTGTGTTTTCCTCTCAGAGCCTGGTGAACTCTGGGAAAGGCTTTCACAGCTGGGAGATGACTGAAATGTGTCATGAAAGATACACATTCAGTAAGAGTTTGCAAGAGGTGAAGGGGTTTAGTGGATAACAGAGGGAGTACCCAAAATAGCAGGTACCAATGTTACATCTGGGGGAGAAATGAGAGGATTTGGCAGCCATAGGATGCCCCCAGTCACTTGAATTCACTGTGTCAAAGGAAATCAGGTCCTCGGGAACTTTGTAATTTTAATTTTTTTTATTGTGGCAAAATATACATGCCATAAAATCTACCACTTTAATCATTGTAAGTGCATATTTCAGTAGCATTAAATATGTTCACATTGTTGTGCAACCATCCCCACTATCCATCTCCAGAACTTTTTCATTAGCTCATATTGAAATTCTGTACCCATTAAAATTAACTTCCCATTTTGGGGTGCCTGGCTGGCTCAGTTGGTAGAGCATGTGACTTTCAATCTCAGGGTTGTGAGTTCAAGCCCCACATTGGATAGTAGAGATTACTTAAAAAAAACAAAAAAACCAAAAAAACCCCCAAAACATCCCCAATCCTTCTTTCCCCCAGCCCCTCATAGCCTCTGTTTTAGATTCTGTCTCTATGAATTTGACTGTTTTAGGTACCTCCTGTAATCATGTAATAATTGTCCTTTTGCCGGCTTATTTCACTTAGCATAGTATTTCAAGGTTCATCCATGTTGTAAGCATGTCCCAGAATTTCCTTCCTTTTTGGGGTACATAATATTCCATTGTATATATATACGGCACATTTCGTTTCTCCATTCATTTGTTGATGGACATTTGGGTTGCCACTTTTTGGCTTTTGTGAATAATGCTGCTAAGAGGATGGGGGTACAAATATCTGCTCACGTCCCTGCTTTCAGTTCTTTTGAGTATATACCCAGACGTAGGATTGTTGGATCATATGTCAGTGTTATGTGCACATATTTAAGGATCCACCACAGTGTTTTCCACAATGGCTATAGCATTACATATTGTCACCGACAATGTGCAAGTGTTCCAGTCTCTCCACATGCTTGCCAGTACTTGTTATTATTATCTTTTTTTTTTTAAGTACATCTTTTTTTTTAAATTTTTTTTTTTTTTTTAAGATTTTATTTATTTGCGAGAGAGACAATGAGAGAGAGACAGAGAGCATGAGAGGGAGGAGGGTCAGAGGGAGAAGCAGACTCCCTGCCGAGCAGGGAGCCCGATGCGGGACTCGATCCAGGGACTCCAGGATCATGACCTGAGCCGAAGGCAGTCGCTTAACCAACTGAGCCACCCAGGTGCCCTATTATTATCTTTATAGTGGCCATCCTAATGGGTATGAAATGTTATCTCATTGTGATTTTGCTTTGCAATTCCCTAATGATGAGTGCTGTTGAGCCATTTCATGTGTTTATTGGCCATTTGTTTGTCTTCTTTGGAAAAATGGCTATTTGAGTCCTTGGCCCACTTTTCAAGTTGGGTTGTTTGTGTTTTTGTTGTTGCGTATCGATCTTGGGAACTTTTATTTCCATTCCCTTCTCTTCTCCTTAATGAAATGCTGTCACATGTTGATATGTTTGTCAGAGGAGAGAGGTAACTTAAGAAGGTTGGAGGAGTCCGGGAAGAGAGAGCACCAAGATTCTGTCTCATTGCACAGGATTATGTCCAACCTCCTCAGCGTAGGAGGCCCTTCACAGCCTGGCTCCCCCTGCCTGTCCAGTCTGGTTCTCGGCCCCTGACCCACCCAGTGCTCCAGTGCATTGGCTTATGTGCATTTTACAAATGCCTGCAAACCTTTGCAGAACTCAGGCCTTCCCTTCCCTGTGAAGGCTCTCCTGACCCGTCTAGTTTGTTCCATTGGCATGCCACTTGTTTATTCGGTCATTCAAGAAAGATGCATTGAGCACATACTTGTTTGCAGGTTATAAAGCATTGTGCCGGAGACTGGGGACTCGACAGCAAATTAAACAGTTTCTGCTCTAAAGGAGCTCACTCATTGTCCAGTGGAGAACTGGGTAAGTGATCTGTCAATTACATTTCACCCGGAGGAAATACCCAAATGGAAGTCAAGAGGGTGAGAAAGATTATCTTCCTGAGCCGAGAGCTGGGTTAGTATTTACGTGCTGTTGTGAACATTCCCATATTCTGTACATTAAAGTGAGCTTGCATTTGATTATTTTTATTTTTATATCCCTTAACAGAATCATCTGTAAACTGCTATTGCCTTCTGTAATTTACATCCTCTCCTCACAAAGAGGGGAATTCCAGTTAGGAGGTGGTTTTTCTCACACCGGTGTATTTGAGGGCCATCTGAAGGTTGCAGTTCAGACTATGTATTCAGAAGGCAGGCGTGTAGCGGGGTTGCCTGGAGGCGTGTAGGCCTAACCCCCTCCCTGACTGGGCTTACTGGGTGTGTGAGTGTTTGTGTGCGCATGAAGCTGAAGAGTTATGGACAATTCATCATCAGCCCTGGCCTCATGCCCAGTGTGGCGTAGAGCAGGAGCTCAATACATGCTTCTGGTATTATTGGGCTCTATGTATCATGGAGGATGATGTATCTCATTTACCAGCAGTGCATCCACAGTCCAGTCTGAGGCAGGAGGGGGTAGAGTAGTTTTTTTTTAAATTTTTATTCTTATGTTAATCCCTGTACATTACATCATTAGTTTTAGATGAAGTGTTCCATGATTCATTGTTTGTGCATAACACCCAGTGCTCCATGCAGAACGTGCCCTCCTCAGTACCCACCACCAGGCTAACCCATCCTCCCACCCCCCTCCCCTCTAGAACCCTGTTTGTTTTTCAAAGTCCATCGTCTCTCATGGTTCGTCTACCCCTCCGATTTCCCCCGCTTCATTCTTCCCCTCCTGCTACCTTCTTCTTCTTCTTCTTCTTTTTTTTTCTTAACATATATTGCATTATTTGTTTCAGAGGTACAGATCTGAGATTCAACAGTCTTGCACAATTCACAGCGCTTACCAGGGGGGTAGAGTAGTTTTAAAGGGGAGTCACGATAGGGAATTTGATTCAGAAGAAGCACATGGCGAACTCTTTGTCTTTGGCTTTTTTGAGAAACAGGTTGCTTATTTGGGCTTTGGTAGTCCTAGCGAAAGGTAAAGCAGGCCCTCCGGAAAAGTCAAGGCAGAACAGGAGACCAGGGAGAGACTCCCAGAAGAGACCAGACTGCCACTTAGAGGGAGAGATTTGCACTTGAATGCAAGGTTTAACTAGGGAGCAGGGAATGGACACTTCTGGGGATTACCCAGGAAGAAGAATCAACATAATATGGATTTTGAGGGGTGGCAAATGGAAAAAAAAAATAAAAAGGATTTAAGATATTGGTTTTAGGATTTAGAAGGGAGGATTTAATTTGGAAGATAAGGGATTTACTGTTAGATATAGTGACAATTAAGCATTGAATACACGCAGTCTGAATTGCAACTTTCACATGGCCCTCAGATATCCCAGTGTGAGAACCACTGCCTCCTAATTGGAATACGCCTCTTTGTGTGGCGAGGACGTGCACTACAGAAGCCCACGACTGTATGGAAATGACTCCATTTAGGGCAAACCTCTCCTTTTAGCTCAAATCTGTTACTTAAAAGATTATTTATTCACAAGTTTGCAATAGCTCCTCCCCCCCACCCCCCCCATCAGGGCGCTGCTGCCTTGCCATCATCAGTTCACTAGGCAGGATGAGAGGCCCCAAATCAAAGAGCACAGGAAGCCATCAGCCCAATGAGCAAGTGATAAATCATCCCTAAATGCATATCGAACAGGGATTTGTGAGGTCTCTTAAAACTCCTGTTGGGTCTGTTCTTGCTGGTGCCTGAGCCGGGGGCCCTTGTGGGGAGTCGTCAGGAGGCTTGCAGGGCCAACCCCTCCCAGACCGGGCTTAGCATGTATGAGTGTTTAGGGGCAGACGGTCTCGAGGAGTTAAGGATGCGGGAAGAGCGCATGTTTCACTGATGTGGTGCCCCCGGCTGCTGGCCCACGGGGAAGGCAGCCCATTGATGTGAGTGCAGGGTGGATGTCTTGCCAGGAATGCCTCCCTGTGTGAGAGTAAATTTCCGCACCTCCTTTGCCCACCCCTGCAGCTTATGGTTGCTCCAGGTTCCTTTCTCCTGCAAAAGCCACTCAACTGTGCCCCAGTGGAGAGAAAGACCTGGATAAAATCCTGGATCTGACATTTTGGGTTAAATACTCAAATCTCTGCTTTGGTGTTCTTATTTGTAAAAGTGAGAGAATAATACGCCCCCTCAGAGCATCATTTGGAGGAATAAGCAGGGAAATTTTTAGACAATGCCTGGTACAATGTGCTGCCCTCAATGACTGGCACGTAGTAGGTGATTTACAAAGAAAAGAGTAGTATTAACTCACTAATAATGATAGTGATGTCACACAAGTGTGCAAAAATGTAAAATGAAGTTTTTGGGTTTTTTATACCTCAACTTAATTTCTCCACTCCCCTTCAATCCCCTCCCCTCCCCTCAATTCCCCTCCACTCTTTTCCTTTTTTTTTTTTCCTTCCTTTTTTCTTCATTCAAATTGCTAGATAATGGAAGTTTTTTTTTTTTTAAAGATTTTATTTATTTGACAGAGACACAGTGAGAGAGGGAACACAAGCAGGGGGAGTGGGAGAGGGAGAAGCAGACTTCCCGCGGAGCAGGGAGCCTGACACGGGGCTCGATCCTAGGACCCCAGGATCATGACCTGAGCCGAAGGCAGGCGCTTAACAGACTGAGCCACCCAGGCACCCCAGATAATGGAAGTTTTAACCTCAGTCATTTCAGGGTCTCAGCCCACCCGAATCCTTGGGGAGGAGATCTGGTCACTGGTCATGGTCCTCTCTTGCCCATCAGCCTTCTGGGCTTCTGTCAGCAAATATGGAGGCCATATTTTCTCCTCCGACCTGCAGGGCCTTTCCAGATCTGTCTTTTACTTGGTTATTTTTGCTCTTTTCTTGAACACCTGGAAGATCTGGTTGTCCCCTGTGTCATGCTGGGAGCGCTGAAAGGCTCCTTCAGGCCCGGCTGCCTACAATTCCCACCCAGCCATCCCAGGCCACCGCCTTACCAGCCGGTTGGCTTCTCCTGGAAAGCTCTTAAATCTGTAGAATCACGGTGGGATCTTTATGGTGCCCTTCCCACCAGTGCTTGCCTGGGGGCGTGGTGGGGTACACCCCAGTGCCTAGTGACCTTCAGTTCCCCTTTGCCTGCACACATTTTCTATATGAACCCCTTAGGACAATAGTTTTCTCCTAAGCTTTTGGAATGCGAAAGTCTTTGCCTTAACCTCAGCTGTGAGTTTCAAATTTAAAACTCCCCAATCAAGAATAGACTTTTTCTTTCTCTCAGCATTTCTGCTGTGCCATCCCTTTCCTGAGGCACTAAGAGCTGGATTCGGAAATGTTTGCCTGGGGAGAGAGGGGTTGGTAGAGGGAATGAGGGTGTTGCGAGGCATGAGAACCTTGGTTAAAATCTCAAAATATTTTTCTCCTACATTGCTATTATTATATCCCTCCTCCATACAGTTTCAGCCCCATGGGGCTAAGCTGCAGATTGATTTGCTTCAATGTTGGAGCATTTGAGGATGATCTGTTTTGACCTGTTGTTGGCAAAGTTAAAAAAAAAAAATTAAAGCAGCAGATAGTGAAGCCAAGAAGAAAGTCAGACCCAACTCCTGGTCTATAAAGCGTTGGTTTAGTGTGGAGCCAAATGCAGCTCTGGCCTCGTTCTCCTTTTCAGTCTCCCAAAGGTCATGCCACTTTTCTTGATCTGTTTTCCTGTTTCCTGTTCCACAGTCCATCATTGGATGCTCTGCTGCCTAGGCAACAGCGTTTGGGGCAGCTCTCAGCGCTCAGTGTTCTTGGAGAGTGTTTCGAGGGCCATGTGTGGAGCATTCTGTGCAGGCTGGGCTGTGTTCTCAGTCTTGTAACCGTCGGTGCACAGCCTCGGGCTGACTCAGTGAAGCTGTTCAGACCCACTTCTGTATCTTCTTGGGTATGGGATCTGAGAGGCAAGAGTTACCTCTATTTCAAAGATATCATTGTCACCATCATGTTCAGGTGACCGTACTGATGCTGGTGGCATCTCACCGTGTCTCCTTGCCTGTAAGTGTCTGATCAATCAGTGTCTCTTTGAAATGTGCTACATTGTCAGCTGGGCACTGGGGACAGCACTGTTGACTTTCACCCGCCTAGCAACCACAGGAAAAAACAGGGAACAGCATTCACACATCTGCACAGGATTCACCAGCTAACCTAAAACAGGATTTATAGACTTGAACGATGGAAGCAATACCCAAAGGTTCACCTCCACCACCACCACCACCAGTAATAACAGTAGCCGGCATTCACGGACAGACCTTTTGTGCCCGACACTGTGCTAGACTCTACAAGCGTTACCCAGTTTAATTTTCCCGACAAAGCTACAAGGCAGGCATAGTTCTCCCACTTTACAAATAAGAGAATGAGTTTAGAGATCCTAAATGACTGGTCTCTGGCCACAGGGAGAGCAAGTAGAGTCAGAATTTGGAGCCAGATCAGTCTGACCCCAGAGCCCTTGTCCTTTAGGCGAGGATGGAGCCATAATCGCATGCTTGCTGAGCATCTTATTGGCATTGCTGAGTTCACTAACATTGGTTCATGCCTAACCTAGTAGGCACACAATCACATTTGAAAGGAAATGATTGATTACTTGTATTAGAAATGAATGCTTTGTATTCTGAAGCATATCCTTTCGCTAAGGTAGTGAAGTAAAGTTACAGAACAGGCATAGGGTCTTCCCTTTCAGTGTCCCAAGAACCGTCGGTTCTCCCTCGAGCCCGCCCACATATCTCCACGCCACCTTCACTTCCTGCTTGAGCTCATCAGCAGCTTACATCTGGATACAGAAACATCTTCGCCACTTGTCTCCCTGATGCTTGTCCTGCTTTCCTCGAATGCATGCTCTGCACAGCAGCCGATGAATCTTTCTTTCTTTTTTTTTTTTTTTAAAGATTTTATTTATTTATTTGACAGAGAGAGACAGCGAGAGAGGGAACACAAGTAG
Organism: Neomonachus schauinslandi; assembly: GCF_002201575.2. Taxonomy (NCBI): domain Eukaryota; kingdom Metazoa; phylum Chordata; class Mammalia; order Carnivora; family Phocidae; genus Neomonachus; species Neomonachus schauinslandi. The sequence continues at coordinate 51,306,949 of NC_058405.1, read as the reverse complement.
GGGGAGTGGGAGAGGGAGAAGCAGGCTTCCTGCTGAGCAGGGAGCCCGATGCGGGGCTTGATCCCAGGACCCTGGGATCATGACCTGAGCCGAAGGCAGCCGCTTAACCGACTGAGCCACTCAGGGGCCCCCCAGTGAATCTTTCTAATCTAGCAATCTGCTCACATCCCCCCATGCACTTAGAACAGAGTTTGACTATTTCAGAGGGCCTTTGAGGCCCCCAAAGGCCCTCTGATGACCCAGTGCCTCCTGCTTCTAGGGCCTCATTTCTCTCCACTCCCCAGTTCCTGGCTTTGCACCTTGAGCACACCATCTTTTGCCTACCTGCAGGTCTTTGCATGTACTGTTCCCTCTACCCCAAACACTGCTCTCCTGTGTCATTTACCTGGCCGAATTCTGCTTATCCTCCACTGCTCAGTTTGTATGGCATCTCTCTGGGTAGCCTCCCCGGACCACAGAGCCTGCTCCCACAGTGTCCCCCGCTTCCTGAATCACAGCGTGCAGCACCCCATCATATCACCCTGTGTCACCCTCCTTCCCCACCAGACAGAAGCTCCATCCAGCATTAGCCACAGTGGCCAGCCCCAGGCTTGGCATCTAGACAGCACTTAATAAATATCTGGTGAATAAGTGGAGAGTTATATTTAATCTATTTCTTATAGCCATTCTTGGATCAGAACAGCTTCCTGAAACCTTGAGCTTTGGAACGTTATTATACTTAGGGGCAACATTTTCAAGGCAACAAATTAGAAACAGCTTCAAAAGTCCTTGATGTAGTCTTTCAGGAAATGGGGGAGGCCTTTGTTAGATTGTCTGGGAATCTAAACATCTTCAGATTTAAAAAGGTGCAAGCTCAAAACGTCATTTTAGAGCACAGACCCAAGGACTCTTATAAGTTTTCTGTTTTATTAAATTGGGTTGTCACTAACATTAGACACAGAGGAAAATCACGTTTTAACCTGATGAATGAATGGTCTCATTATGCCATTTCCCCAGTGTTAAAGAATAGAACTACATCTCATTGTCTCTGGCTCATCCTGCCCATCCCACTCCAGGACTGAAGCCCCTGAAAACGTCTGCTCTGGCTTTTCCTTTACAGAGGAACTGTCAGGGCCTAGAAGGGGCCCTGCTTTGTAAACTCTCTCTCCTGCAGGGGAGGGACCAGATGGGGCTATTGACAACAACAGGGAGCGGAGAGTTCTAGCCTCTTGGCTGTTCATCCTTACTGTCATCTAGTTCCTCACTGGATTTTCATACAAACTCATGCTCTCCATGTTTTTTTTTCCCTCTGCACACCCCTGGCTCTTGCCCTAATGATTATATTTAGCGGCTTGGGGTCCCCAGGCTTTGATATTTGCACGCATCTGCAAGGCTCTCCCCAGCAAAGGATAAAGCTCAGTTCTGGGGCTGCAGTTTGTTGTGAAGCCCATGGTTAGATCCCTCCCCACAGACCCCGCCTGCTGCCCACATAGCCTGCCCCTCGCGCCTCCCCTCCCTCTCCCGCTCTTTCACTCTTTGAGCCCTGGGAACCGAGGCCCATACCAGAGCAAAGGGTGAGCAAACCGACCTGGGCTGCGTTTGGGGGGGCGTTCCTTTAGCGCCATCTGCCACCTCCGCAGAGGTCATTGGGATAAACCGATTTGCTAAACAAAATGGTTGACAACTCATGAATAAAACTCTAAAAAATTCCAAAAAGGAAATGGGTACAGCTTTTCTGAGGCGGCACCTCTCCTGGGCCTTTCATCCCTCTCCCCTCCTCCGGCTCACCAAACAGGCGCCATCCGAACCTGCACTTTCCTTGGGTGCCGGTAGGGGGCAGCTGCTATCAGGCCTGGGGAGATTTTTTTTCTTTTCTCTTTTAACACTTTTTTTTGTGTGTGGGTATGAAGTATCACATAGCAACAGAAAAATGCACAAGGCGTACATTTACAGAAGCAAACACTCGTGTAGCTACCTTTCTCAGGTCAAGAGTTAGGATATTGCCGGTATCTTACATACAACCCCCCAACCCTTCCCACCCCATCATAATTCCTTCCTTCCCCGCTATACTAACATCCGGTAATACTTTCCTTGCTTTATGTTAACGTTTACCACGCGCAAATGCATCCCAAAGCAATAGGGGGTAGTGTTGGATGTTTCTGGTATTTTGATGATTTTGAACATTATATAAATGGAATCATACTATGTATATTCTTCTGTCTTTTGCATTTTTTTTTTTGCTCAAGATTATGTTTACTCATTTTCAGTGCTGTATAATAACAATAGCAATGGTATTGATTGCCTTTACCATAACTTATTCATCTGTTCTACTGCTGATGGACATTTGGGTTGTTTCGAGTTTGTGGTAATTGTGAACGACACTACTATGAACATTCTAGTCTGTGTATCCTGGCACGCCTAGGTGTGCATTTCCACAGGGTCCAGAGTGTAATTGCAAAGTCACAGGAAGTGGATATTTTCTTTCTTTTTTTTTTTAAAGATTTTATTTATTTATTTGACAGAGAGAGACACAGCGAGAGAGGGAACACAAGCAGAGGGAGTGGGAGAGGGAGAAGCAGGCTTCCCGCAGAGCAGGGAGCCCCATGCGGGGCTTGATGCGGGGCTTGATGTGGGGCTCGATCCCAGGACCCTGGGATCACGACCTGAGCCGAAGACAGACGCTTAACGACTGAACCACCCAGGCGCCCCAGGAAGTGGATATTTTCTTTTTTTTGTTAAAGATTTTATTTATTTATATGACAGAGAGAGACAGCGAGAGAGGGAACAAAAGCAGAGGGAGTGGGAGAGGGAGAAGCAGGCTTCCCGCTGAGCAGGGAGCCCGACGCGGGGCTCGATCCCAGGACCCAGGGATCACGACCTGAGCCGAAGGCAGACGCTTAACCGACTGAGCCACCCAGGCGCCCCAGGTAGTGGATATTTTCAACTTTACTAGATAGTGGACAGGTTTCCAAAGAGGGTCTTCCGATTTGCAGGCTCCTCAGCGAAGTATGAGAGATACTGATCCTCCACATATTTGCCAATACTTGGTCTTGTCAGACTTCTTAGTTTTTGAGGCTAATGTCTTTTATCAGTGTTTGGCCAATGAGTGGCAAGGGCACCCTTCTTAATGGCTTCCGTATGGTTCCCGAAGCAAGAAGGGGCTTCTAGACCTTTCCCTCAGACACAGATGGCAGAGTGGCATAGTGGGATGCTTATCTGTATTAAACACAGGCAGTAGGTGGCTCCTCAGAGAGAAGAGATATTTTCTCTCCTGGCTGATTTTCTCTCCTCTTTTGGAATGCACCATCAGTGCTAACAATGGCAATTAGGCTCTCCGTGCCATCTGGATGGCTGGCGCTGCCGTGGGAAGGACATCTGCTCGCAGCTGCAGAAAGAAGAAAGATGCACCAGAACTAGGCACCACCCAGGCACTGCTCCCTTGTGTGGACCTGCTGCCTCAGGCCAGTTCCATACAAAACAAAAATGCTTCCTCACTCATTTTATTTACTCAAGAGGAACCACCCAGTGGTCACTGTGGGAGTGCCTAAAAAAAGAACAAAAAAAAAAGGAGCTGGTAATTATTCTCGGTTAAGAGACCCAATCAGTCCTGCTTTTCATGAGGTTTGATTGCTTCCATTTCAGCATTGGTCGCTTTCACTGCTCTTGTCTGAGCCTTGTATATGACATGGGGATAGTGTAACCTCTTTCCCTGTTGTGGCGAGGGCACAATGACATGGATATCTCTTTTGAAAATGATCAAGGTATTTATTTGCTTGAGTCTAGAGTCAGATTCCTGGATGAGGGCCTTGCTGTAGAGGCATGAGGGGGAATTGTAATTTTAGATAAAGTTTACCCTGTAAGACCAGACCCTCCAAGGATGATAACAGTGAGAGGAGTCTCCCCTGGGCAGAAGGGGAAGACTGGACTCTGTCCTCTTGCTTAGTTTACCTAACTAGAGGGGACGGGATGAAGGAGGCGGGGTGCATTTCACAAGTCTTTATGGGATTTTGTGAGTAATAGAAAAATAGGAGGGGGGGCCTGGGTGGTTCAGTTGGTTAAGTCTCTGACTCTTGGTTTCAGCTCAGGTCATGATCTCAGGGTCGTGAGATTGAGCCCTGCCTTGGGCTCCACGCCCAGCATGCAGTTGGCTTAAGATTCTCTCTCTCCTTTTGCCCTTCCCCTGGCTCGTGCTTTCTCTCTCAAATAAATAAATAAAATCTAAACAAAACAAAACAAAAAAGCAGGCAGAAATGGAGAAAAAACCCAGCACCACCAACTAGGTGATCTGGTTCCAAGGCATGGCTTACTCATCCTCACTCTCAGCTCCTGCTGTCTCCCCGTTTAGCTCCTGTCTGTCCTCAGAGTGGCAGAGACCGTGTCTAAGCCTCAGTCCCATCAGAGAGCCCTGTGAGGAGCCCTCCACAGGACTCTCTGCCTTTACACCTGTTGTCCAGCATAGTGAATAAGAATGCCATTTTTTATTCTCAAAAACATCCCATTTTAGATAATAAATGATAGATTTGTCCTAAGAGCACCTGACAAGTTAAGTTCTGGTTTCTTCTAGGAGAATCTGCTTCTACCTACCTTCAGGATAGATGCCACTCCCTACCCACAGGCATGGTCCTGGGTACAGGAGGCTTTATTGTGCGGCCCTCTGACCACACTGCCCGATCCAAATCCCAGCTCCGCTCCTGATTAGCTGCATAATTGGAGGGCAAGTTACTGCCTTTGCCTTTGCCTGAGTTTTCTCAAGTGTCGAATGGAAATAATGATAACATGCCTGGAGTGTAGGAAGTTGCCAGGACATTTTAGCCAATGCTGTAGGACAGGGGTCAGAAACTGGCAGCCTGCAGATGGAGCCCAGCCTGCGAACACTTCCGTTTGGCTAGCACGGTGTTTTCCAAGTTCCAGAGCTGCAAGCCTCAAGAAGGAGTGTCCTCTCCAGTAGGTCAAAGGCATCACCTGATTCATGCCTTGATCACATGTTACCCTCCTGGCACCTGAGTGTGCAACCCCTCTTCAGGCCTGGACATGACAGACATACCAGGCCGTCCTAGGTCTGGACCACGAGACAGAGATGGGTGTTACTCTATGTGCATGTCCTCTCCCTTCCACCTCCTTCTCTGCGAGTTAGACTCCAGCCAGGCTCAAGTTCACGTGAAAAGGAGCTGCACTCTTGGAAAACCTGTCTCCTTTTGCCAGAGGTGTTTCTCCCCATCTCCATGTTGTGTAGGAAAGTGCTTCTCAAACCATGCTGTGCATACACATCGCTGGGAATCTCATTGAACATACAGATCTGGTTCAGGAGATCTGGGGTGGGGTCCAAGATTGTGCATTTCTAACGAGCCCTCAGGCGATCCTGATGCTGCTTGCTCAGGATTTAGGGAATGGTGGAACCTCAGGAAAGTGTTTCTACTTGAGGCTGAGAGTGGGGCCTCCTCCCAGCGTAGACCGAACACTTCCTGTGAGCACTTTCTTCCCAGTGGGCACTGCCCCCCACCCCCCCACCCAATATCCAGGAATGAACGACGCCCAGGAAAATACGCATCTGTCCCTGTGGAGGTTGAAACCTAGTGGGAAGACACTGACACCCCCTTGAGGGTAAGCCCAGCCTCAGAGAATTTCTGGCCTTTTTGCCCTCCATTCATTATGCAGAGGTGAGCTTTCATCTGATCACATTTTCGAAATTGTCCATCTTATGAGTGGACAAGGAACTTGCTACTGTTTCTCTCAAATAGAATGGTTCTCCAAGCCTGGTTCTGGGACCAGCAGCAGCAGCATCACTGCGAATTTGTTAGCATTGCAAGTGTGAGCCGCCCCCCCCCCCCCCCCCCCCCCCCCCCCCCCGACCTGAATCAGAAACTCTGGGAGCTGTGTCTAGCAATCACGTTTAACAGGCCCTCCAGGTAATTGCCATGTAGGCTCTAGTTTGAGAACCAATGTTAAGATATCCAGTTGCTGAGAAGAGTTTCCAGAGGAGAAGGCCCTGGATCCTGGCTGCCTTTGGAGGCTGCCCGAGTTCCTGGGGCACGTTGTTCCATGGATGGTTTTCAACTGTGAGTCAGAGAGATGATCCCAAGAAGGGGGTTTGAAGGATGGCCACTTCAGGTGAAGCAGGAGCAAATGATCCATCTCTTGGGGGGGTAATTGTTTGACTTTATGCAAATATTCTAAGCAATAAAACCAGCCAGTGATGTATAGGAAATATGTGCCCCCCACGCCGAGTGGTCTAAATAGATTGTTACCAGGGATTGGGCTTTGGAACCCCTATTACAGAAAGCCTTTAATGGAATGATACACACCACACCAGCTAAATGAAATGCATATGGGGACATTATGGGAGTTTTCAACAGCATTTTATTTTGCATAATATAGTTTTTTTTCCAGACCAGAAATGGTATATTAAAAAGTCAGCAGGTATATAGCTTGTTTTAAAATTATTACTTGACTCTGGCTTTGCAGACCTTTATTTTCTTCCTCCTGCTGCTATTGCACAGAAATGCAGAATATTCTTTCCAAAGGGATCCTAGAGATTAATGAGTCTACTCCCTGCAGCTTTACAGGTGAGGAACTGGTGTCCAGCGATGTGAGGTGACTTGCCTTGAGTGAGGGCCTAGGGCTGGTACCCAGGACACCTGAATCTCAGACCCCGGGATTCCCAGTGATTTCTTTCAGGAATCCCAGGCCAGGTAAGGGACCTGGGAAGATGGCCTCGTGCATTCTCCCACTTGTAGACCGGATTGGGGGAGTGCAGGGCACAGTGATGTCATTCACACGTGTGCACAAGTGTCGATGCATCAGCCAGAGCGCGTGTAGTTCAGTCAGAAGCATCTCCCATTCACACTGAGGCTTAAAATAACTGAGGCTGGGGTAAGCCGCAGCCGTCACCCCCGCAGTCCAGGTATGCGTCACATGTGTGGTTGTGGGGAACACGCCTTCTCCTAGGGTTGGCTTCACGGGCTGTGGAGTAGCGCGGCAGCCTCGGCTTGTAGGGACCCTGTGCTTGCTTTAAAGCTCTGTTGTCCCTGTCTTGAAAGTCTCGATACTTCTTGAAGAAGGGGACCTGCATCTTTATTTTGCACTGGGCTTTGGGAATTATGTAGCCAGTCTTTCTCCATATCTCCCATCCCCTCTCCCATACATCCTTTGGAACTCAGCTTTTCCAAAAAGCCTTCTCTGATTCCCCCAAGTGTGTTATATATCATAATCTTCGTCATTTTAATGCCTTGCTTTCTTTCTGTAGGCCAACCCTGTGAGGTAAATACTGTCATTGTCATCATACCCACTTAACAGATGAGGAGACTGAGGCCTAGGGAGAGATGAATTGGCTCCAGGTCACATGGCCAGGAATTGGGGTTAAAAGCCAGGTCTGCTGGACTCCAGAGAACAGAGACTTAACCTCCATGCTCTTCGACCTCCCCGTATCGTCTGTCGAGTGCTAACACTCTTTGATGTTTCCTTGTTTCTTCTCGTTGACTGTAGGGGAGAGACTGAGTCCATTATGGCAGAGACTGTGCCCTTTATTGAGTCTCGGCCTGCACCACGCCTGGCTCAAACAGGGTGCTCAATGAATATTTATGTAATAAAGAGCATTTGGCTAAATTTAACATGCGTTTAGCCATATCAGAACTTCCCACAAACTGAAGTTAGGCTTCCAGGTTTGTGTTTAAATTTCTACTGTGAGTGAGGCTGCACAGTATGGTTGGTGGGGGCTTAGAGATACCTTATATTTGACTTCATGAATTATTTATGGAATTAACACCGGGAATGATCATTAATTTGTGGATGGAGAGAAGCAGCTCTGTGGCTTGCTGCCCATGCTTTTCTGGCCGGGATAAATTGCCTTCGCATCGGCTGCTGGGTGGGGGGGGGCGGAAGACTCGGCTGCTGGTTTCCAGGGGAGACAAAGCACTTCAGTCCCCTCTTCCCTTCTCTTTCCCCCAGCGGAAAAATCTGGGAAGCACAAGTTACACAGACTGGCACAGACTCCTGGCAGCAAGCCAGCTCAGCTTTCCTCAACACATAGGCAACGCACTGTTTCTAAAGCACCACCCGTGTGTGCACACATATGCTAAGTATGGGGATACAACCAAGATGCAATGTAAATAGTTACATTATCAGATGATTAGTGGCAAGAAATATATGTTCTCAATGCTGTGGGAGCAGTGGTGTGGGGAAGTTCTGAGTGGTGGTGGTTCCTGCCTCAGCCATCTTCTAGGGCAAAAATGAGTTAGTTTAGCTGGAGACAGGGTAGAAGTGTAGAGGGGCAGGCTTTCCAATTGGGAGTAAGCCTGCAAAGGGTTGGAGAGAGACCTGTAAATAGTAGAAATGGCTGGCGTAGGAAGAGGGGCCCTCCAGGGTGACTTGTGGGGGCTCAGGCAGAGGCTGGGAAGCAGATGTTGGTTGTGCCAATGGCTTGGGTTTTGACCTGGAGGTTAGTCACGTTGGTGGTAGATGGAGCCAGCCGTGTCGGTGGCCACTTGTACCTCCTGAGCCATCATCATTGGGGTGGCTCTGCAGGGAGCAAGGTCTTCACGCTCCAGGTGTGTACCGGTTTTGTGGGCTCCTGGGTCCCCAAGGTGGGGGGGTAGGTGGTGGGGGAGGCATGCCTACCCAGATGGGGAGAGTAGGAGGAACTGTTGCTGAGTTCAGCAAGTTTGCTTTCGGAGACCTACTGTATATTAGCAGTCTCTTTCCCATTTTCTTCAAAGCATCATGGGGAAATCTAACCGAGGCTGGGTTCAGCAGCCCTTGCTTTTGAGCAATAAACTACAAATGATCACAGTTTGCTTTGATGCTTTTGGAATTCCCCTACTAGTCGCTGTGGTTTCTTGCCATTTACTAGCTGGAAAGTCGCCTGCGTGCACACGCTCTGCCTCTGGAATGAGCCCTTGCCTCTCTGAGCTTGTCTCAATGTGTTATTTATCCTGCACTTCTTCTTTGGGTTCGAGCAGTGCTCTGGGCTCCCGGGCTGCCTTGACCACACTTAGGGGTCCAACCCTGCTGCCCCAGCCTTGACGGGAGAGAAGATTGTTCTCGACTCCATTTATTTCCAGGTAGAAAAGAATCAGAGAGCCCTGCAGGGTGAAGGCGAAGGCGAGGCACTCCAGATAAGTGTTTTTTTCCCCTCTGTATTACTTATTTATTAAAGCCAGTGAGGCATAACTAAGGGAAGGGAAAGGAACCGAGGAAACAGAGAATACAATGGCCCCTCAGATTTTAATGGGAGAGATGGCTGGAAGTGATTCCTAAATTATTAAATAAATCGATTTGATTCTTGAAGCCGGCCTCCAAGGTATATTTGTCAGTTTCATTATCATTGGCTTCAAGGGGAGGAGGAGTCACTCATGGAGAAAGTTTTATTATTTTTGCCTCCTCTGTTTTATTTTGAAGGCTGCGATTCATGGCCCCTGTCTAATTAAGCACTAGCTTCTTTACGTGGCAGGAGCAGCATACTTTCCATTTTGATTTTGGCTCCCGTTCTTGATCCATTTGGTCTCCCAGGCCCACAGATGTGTAATGAGATCAGGTCAGCTGTAGGGCATGTGCACTTTGGAGAATCTTGATCCCATTTCAATTACAGGACCTTTGGTCACAGATGAGCTCCATGGTAATTTGTCTGCATACACACGCATCCTGTCACTTAGCTATTTGCCTAACATAATCTGCTGAGTGTTAGAGTAATAGGTTGTGCCATCCCAAATGCCAAGAATAACACCTTACTACATTTTAGAGAAGTCAGTGATTTTATTTTGGGGTTTTGGTGGTGATTGCAATGGTGTTTGCCCCTTTCTCCTCCTAAAGTCATCTGCCTCCAGCCCAATGGTAAAAAATGCCTGAACATCTAAATTCTTTTTCTTAATTATCCTCCCGAGGAAAGCAGGCCAAGCACCAGGGTGCAAAAAATTTAAACCATAAATAACCAGCCGAAAGGAAATAAAAGAAATGACACCAGAATAAGCTATTAACTGAAAGCTTTACATCTCTGTCCTCCTTGGGCCTGAAAAATCTAAGGGAAGGTGGTTAAGTATTTATTTTGCAAAGAATGTCATTATAATCTGCAGCAATTAAAAATGGATGAAGGAAACATTGCCCCATGATTTCTAGGGGTATGATAGGCACTGACGCATGAAACATTTTGGGGAACATGTTTCCCGCTCCACCCCTCGGGACAAGTGGTGCTAAAGGACAGATCTGGGTCCTTTGGGGGGCATCACTGCTGTCTGCGTCTGGGGTGGAGGGCAGGGATGGGAGAAGGGAAGTGAGCAAAGTAATGGGTAGTGACTGAACACTTCCCAAGACAGATGAGTGCTCCTCCTTGGATCCGCTGCATGATTGCGTCTTTCAAGTTGGTACACCTGGTGTAAAGAACTCTATTCACACCAGCAAACCTGTCCGGTTTCCAATTATTGGTGTGCATTTCAACTTCCTAGATGCTCCCCGACCTTGGGGGTGGAAAGAAGGTGTGTGCATGTTGGCAACACAGAACACTGAAGGTGAAGGCACTGAAGGTGAAAGTATGGGGTGCCTGGGACGCAGGAGAGAAGACTGTCCTCCTTCTCCCCAGTTTGCCCAGGCAGCCAGGCTGACACCTGCAGAATCACCTCCAACCGCTTCGAGGCCCAGGGCGTCCTTGTGATCTCAGCTTTGCTTTGCCAGGGGAGCCAGTCCTTCTTTGGCTGCTGGGACTGAGGAGAGCCCCAGAGCGTGTGTGTGTGTGTGTGTGTGTGTGTGTGTGTGTGTGTGTGAGAGAGAGAGAGAGAGAGAGAGAGAGAGAGAAAATGTCTGGGAGGTGCACACCATCCAGCCCACCAAGCGGGGGGTAGATCTGGGCTTAGTGTAAGACCTAGGCAGGGCTGTTTTTTCTGTATAGCTCAAAGGGAGTTTGGTGAGAAAAGCAAGGTGCAGGAAAGTGTGTATTAGATCTCAGTTTTGTAGAACACACCATGACAAGCCATTCAAAGTCTGTCTGTATGTATATGAAGGACTGTACTGGATTATATAAGTAGCGAGGAAAATCTAGGACACATGCTGTATTCTTAAAATGTGTTATGGGGTGGGGGTGTGAGAATGGGGAGCTGCTGATACTGATATGGGGTGGGGTACAGCATTCGTGATAACGGCATTGATCGTATGACCCCCCATTTACACAAAACTAATATTTACATATGTATTAAAGTTTAACTGCTTTTCTCTACTCTGCTCATCTTTCCTCCAAAAGTGCTTTCTCTGAAAAATCTCCCAGTGCCAGGTACCAAGTGTTCAGTTTTATGTGGGCTCTTTTTCTGCAGCATTTAGGGTCACTGCTTTGCTGCGGCATTTTATGGCGTGAGCCAAGAAAGAGCAGAGCTGCTTTGCCTCAGGGAAAAGCCGTTATTAACTGCTCTTCTTGTCCACCCTCCCCTTTGTCCTGATCAAGGGGCCAGGGGTGGGGAAAAAAGCTTTCTCAAAAAGCCCGATTCCTCTTGAATGGATGTGGTGCCCTCTGGCAGACAGACGGGCTCTATAGCGAGGAGACCTCAGGAGACCCCAGCTGGGCTTGTCTGGCCTCTGGGGCCTGTGTGGGCTGTTCTGATCACCCCCCAGGGAGGGCACAGACTTTCTGGAAAGCAGAGCTAGGATCTGGAGATGGAAATGACAGGGCGGCAGTTTTTAGCTCAACACTTATGAAGGAGGGGCTTTCTAACCACCTGAGCTGACACTTGGCTGGGCCACTTAGTGGGAGGAGGAGTGGTCTCGTTGTGGGGGGGGTTCAGGATCTGGTGGCCCCTGGGTCAGGATTCCTGCACTGTGTGGCCCTGGATTATAAGATCTCTAGGGGTGTGCTGTCTGACATAGTAGCCAGCCACATGTGGTCCCTGAGTACTAGAAGTGTGCTTAGTGCAACTGAGGAACTGAATTAATTTTAGCTAAGGGTATATATCTGAAGGAAACAAAATCAGTATCTTGAAGAGGTATCTGCACCCTATGTTCATTATAGTGTTATTCACAGTAGCCACGGTATGGAAACTAAGTATTTGTGGACAGGCGAGTGGACACAGAAGATGTGGTATATACATAAAATTGAATATTATTCAGCCATAAAAAAGAAAGAAGTGGTGCCATGTGTGTCTCCGTGGATGAACCTGGAGGGCATTATGCTAAGTGAAATAAGCCAGACAGAGAAAGTGCTGTGCGGTGTTGCTAATGCGTGGAATCTAAAAAAAAAAAAATAGCGGACCTTATAGATACAGTACAGTGGTGGTTGCCAGGGGCTGGCGAGTGGAGGAAATGGGGAGATGTTGGTCAAAGGGTACAAACTTCCAATGATAAGATGACAGTTTAATAATACTGTATTGTATACTTTAATAAAAATGTGGCCACTACAGAATGCAAAATTACATTACATTGGGGCTGACATTGTATTTCTTTTTTCTTTTTCTTCTTAAGATTTTATTTATTTATTTGTCCGAGAGAGAGCACAAGCAGGGGGAGTGGCAGGCAGAGGGAGAAGCAGGCTCCCCGCAGAGCAGGGAGCCCGATGTGGGACTCAATCCCAGGACCCCGGGATCATGCCCTGAGCCGAAGGCAGTGGCTTAACCACCTGAGCCACCCCCTGACATTGTGCTTCTGTTGGGTGGTACTGCTCCAAGTCCCTGGCAGCATGGGGAGTTTGTGATGCTATACAATTGTTCTTGTTCCCGGTGTGGCTTCTTACCTCTCTTTAGATAAAAGGATACTCCATAGACACTTGCGGCTTCCGTGGTGGCCACCCAAGATAATTTTTCCTGGTGACACCGGTGGGAATCTTGTGAAGTGTCCATACTTCAGAGAAATGCCTGGAGCAGGGATGTCGGGCGCTCTGAAAACTTCTGGTGGAATTTATTACACAAGAGCTTAGCTTGTGTGGTCAAAAGCTGGGGTTTAAAATAATAGGACGAGGTTTCTTTTAAAAATCAGAATCTATAACCTGACTTTTATTCACTGCCTTTCTCAAGCAGTTAAAGTTGAATAAAAATCTTTCATCGTTCTGAATCATTAAAACACATCCCAAGAAAGGGCTAGAAACACAGTGGTAGACTCTAAATTAAGCAATAAGATATGCACTTTTAGTTTCCCTAATTACCTACCATTGAAAGTAGGTTGGAACTAAAATAAACATGCTGCCTTGAAATGAGAATTAATATGTGCCAGTGCTGCCGGGGAAAGCCCTATTAAACAATTGAATTTTGGAATATTTTGCTTTGTCAAAAAACCCAAAGGCATTCTTCCCTTTGGAATTGAATCTTCATTTAGAGGTTTTTTTTTTTTTTAATTACTTGTTCCATGTGTTTTACAAAGTGCCTTTATCAAGCTATTATGACATTTTGTTCATTATGTATTGAACCCTGTCACATCCTGTGAAGGAAATAAGTGCCTTCTCTGTTGCTTCCTGGGAAGCCAAGTGGAAAGAGTGCCATGATTCCATGGGGGAAGGGAACACCTTGTTGGGAGTTCTGGAAAAGACACCTCTTTGTCATTACTCTAGGAACTAGGGACTGGTGAGGGGAGATGGGAGGGAAGAAGGGAAGAGTAGAGGAGGGTGGCGGGGAGAAGGGGTGGGGGTGGGATGGCACTGAGGGATTTTTTTTTTTTAAAGATTTTATTTATTTATTTGACCGAGACACAGAGAGAGAGGGAACACAAGCAGTGGGAGTGGGAGAGGGAGAAGCAGGCTTCCTGCAGAGCAGGGAGCCTGATGCGGGACTCGATCCCAGGACCCTGGGATCATGACCTGAGCTGAAGGCAGACGCTTAACGACTGAGCCACCCAGGTACCCCGGCACTGAGGATTTAAATCCAGCCTTTCTGTCTAGCTCTGCCAGACCTATTGATCCCGTATCATGTATTTTTCAAATTAGGGGTGAATTCTAATCTTGTTTTCCAAGAAACATATTCTCCACTTAGAGTAGGCTACAGTTAAGACCCATCTCATTATAAACCAAGGCTGTTACAATCAGGTCAGAATCTCTTCTAGGGGCTGAGCATGACTGAATTGGAACTGAAAAGAATCTCAGAGTCTTGAGCAAGTCTTCATTTCTGTCCCCAACTGGGAGAAGAGGAGAGGAGAAATGCAATTCTAGCACAATCCCAGAGCCTATTATCAGGGCGGGAGCAGGGGAGGTGTTGATGTTAGGGCTGAAAGAAGACAGTTTAACTATCACCTTTTACAACGAAACTTTAAAAAGACAATTTAAGTATCACATTTTAAAATGAAAATGCTAAACAGTTTAGCCTAGGCTGTTATCAGGACCATAAGTGACATGTCTTTTTAAAGAGATAAAAGAAAAACATCATTGCAGAATACCTGGCCCTCAAAAATCAGCTGGCCCAAGTCGTGACCTCATTGTTCTGGATAGGCTAACTCCCAAAAAAGGGAGTTTAAGACCCTTTTCCATGGGTTGTCCTTGGGGCTCTATGGCACAATCTACAGGACGGGGCAAAGGGTCCTGTGGCTTTCCTGGAATCCATCCTCCTGCTTCAAGCTAGGATTTCTACTAAACCACTGTTGCGTGATTGGACCTCAAAAGTTGCAGGAGAGAGGGATTTCCTATTTTAGTTCTATGATGATTCCAGGGGAGTAACTACTATGTGCCAAGGGCTTTATATGTTATGCCTTTGAATACTCTACTGGGAGGTAGTATTAAGGTAAGGTGGGTATTATTATATCTGCCCTGGAAGTGAAGACACCGAGGCTCTGAGCGAAGACATAACGTGCCCAAAGTTAAACGGCCATTGAGCAGAAGAATTGGGATTTATTGCTAGGACGGGCTGCCTCCAAAACCATGTTCTTTCCCACTATAGTAGTATGCTGTTCTTGTTAAGTCCTTTTCAATATCTAATCCGCATCTTTCCAGCTATAATTTAGGCTCATTATCTCGGTGCTTGGTGGAAATGGAGCAGTTATTCTCAATTTTCCATTCAGAGCTTTTCCTATGTTTGAAGATGGCTACCTTGGCTACCTCTTACCTTTTTCTTATCTGTTGCACAAAGAACTAAGGAAGGGTGGTGCTCATGTACCTGAAATAGCTTTGTTTCTTTTAATTGGCATTTAATGTGTATCCACGTGGACGAGTCTTGCTGATAGGAAATTGACTGAATGTTCCATTTCATTCCTTCATTTGTCCACAGGATTTATTGTGGTGCAGACTGGATGCTGTGCACTGGGCTGGATGCTGGACCTTCAAGTAAGATCTGTGCCAGAGTATAAAAGGGAGCGCCTGCCCCTGTCAGGGCAGGATGGAGAGTGCGTCCCCGGGAGGGTGGCAGTAGAACTGGGCATTGAAGCATGAAGAAGAATCTTGCTAGCCATTGGGGCTCTCGGGAGGCAGGACAGGCAAAGGGAACCTCGGGTGCAGATACCTGGGAGCTGGCCACACTCCTGTGTGGCGGGGAGAGGAAGTATTTTGGTATGACTGATAGGCACAGGCAAAGGGCAGGGGATGATTCAGGGCAAGTGTCAGATCACAGACAGTTTGCTATTTCATGTTAGAGAGTTCATACTTTGTTGTGAATTTTGAGAATTAAAAAAAGTATAAAGAATATGTTCATTAGACACCTATATCCATATTCCTACCACCCAGATTTAAAAACTGTTAGCATTTAGGGGCGCCTAGGTGGCTCAGTCAGTTAAGCATCCTGACTCTTGATTTCGGCTCAGGGCATGCTCTCAAGGTCGTGAGATCGAGCCCCACATCAGGCTCATGATGGGCATGCTTAAGATTCTCTCTCTCCCTCTCCCCCTCCCTCCCCCCCCCACCCTGCAGAGCGCACGCACGCACGCTCTCTTTTTCTCAAATAAATAAATAAAATCTTAAAAAAAAAACCTGTTAGCATTTAGCCATGTTTTTCTAGTCTTTTTTAAAAAAAATAAAGTACTACAGATATATTTAAAGCCCCTTTAACCAATCCCTTTTGCCTAATTGCTTTCTCTCCATTCCTTTCCCAAGGCAATGATCATTCATCTGGTATTTATCCTTTCACATCATTTAAAGCATATTTTACACACATAAGTATTATACTCTAAGACATTATTCTGCATCTTGCTTTTTTCTCTCCTTGACTTTGTTTTTGAGCTCTATCCATGTTGATACATCAAGTCATTCATTTTAACTGTTGCATAGAATTCCATTTTATGAATACTACATTTTATCTATCTGTTTCCCTATTGAAGAGGATACTGGTTGTTTCCAGTTTTATGCCATCAAAAATGACGTTACATTCAGCATCCTTACCCTTATTTCCCTAGGGAAGCAGTATCCAGTTTTTCTGATGATGAATGAGCCGTCTTGGAGAGTGGGGGGATTTATTAAGAAAACAAATACGGAAACAATAAGCAAAAGCAGATCTCCAGACCTTTTCTCTAGAGATTCTTACTCAGAGGGTCTGGTAATTTTGTGGGGGATAACAAGTTCCTCAAGTGATTCTCTTCATTAGGGAAATTGAAAAATGGGTAGAGAGTATATGGGTACTGGGGTGCCTGGCTGGCTCAGTTGGAAGAACATGCAACTCTTGATCTTGGGGTCATGAGTTTGAGCCCCACATTGTTGTGGAGATTACTTTAATAAATAAAGAATTTTAAAAAAATAATAAAAAAAAAAGAGAATATATGAGTATTGAGAGAGGTGTGGGGCCACTGTAGGATTTTATGTCAAGAAGTGCCATGGTGAGGTTTGTGTTAAAAAGTATTACTTTGGTGACAGTATGAGCAATATTCTGGGCCCCAGCTTCATTTGTAAGGCAGTCCTCTTTCAGGGATGCAAAGTGGAGTAAAACATTGTCTTAAAGTCGAGTAGCTTGCAGTCTAGCAGAACATCTTACAGAAATGTGGGCAAATGGGATGCAAAGCTTAGGGGCTTATTATCCACAGGCAAATTGTTTCCTGGTCCAGGACTGGCCGGTCAGTATCAGCGTCCAGGTTCCTTGTGTTGTCTGCCCACCTGGAAGGTGATTCTTTGCGTTTTCCATATCTTTGTTCTTCTAAGTTCTTTTTCTGGGAAGAAAGTTGGGAGAGATATCTAAATGGGGTTTGATGTATATATTTCATATTTCCCCATTTTCCATGAATGTAAAAAATCAAGATCTGTGATCATTTTAGAAAATTTCCAACGCATCCAGCAGCAATAGGAATAATTCAATTCTTAATAATTCAGCAATTCATTTTGATGTCAACACCCTCTCTGAAGCCTAAGAAAATGATATTTCTAACCCACTATATGAGGACAGACATCGGGTCTCATAATAATAGGAGTCTTAGAGGCCATTCATCCCAACTCCCTCATTTTACCAAAGAGAACACTAACACACTAAAAGCACAACAGGATTATCTAAAGCCCCTCGGAGGGTTGGTGATGGAGCCATGACTGGAACGACGGTCTCCTGACTTCTTTGCCCTTGTTCTTTCTACACATTTGTAACTGTCTGTACCACCAGATGATCTGCTGTTTCTACAAATAAATCCCACCCCCGCCTATTTTCAGGAGGTGGTAGCTGGGAAATCACCCCACAGCCTTCTGGATGGGACGTAGAATAACTCGGATGTTATTCTCTACTCTGAAAAGGCCCAGGCAGTGTTGACCAAGCCACCCAAGACAGCTTAATGTCTGTCCCACTCACACAGCTCTCCTGGTAGTCTGTGCTTGTTCCAGGACCGAGCACCCATTTCTCATTGTGTTCCTGCTTCCTCTGGCTAATGGAAGCTCAAAGTTCCTTTTGAAGTCAGTGGAGGAGCTCTGCTCTCAGGTAAGCTTTGAGGGACTACAGAGAAATAGACCCCGACCTGCCAAGGAGAGGGGCTATTTTTAAGCCAGGAGAGGAGACATTACTGTTGAGTGAAAGAATCCTTTTGAGCCTTTATTATAACCTCTTAGAAGGAAAGACTTTTATGTTGAGTGTATTGATACAAATTCAGTGCCCGAGTCTAGAAATTTTATTCTCAGAAAAAGCTTTTTCAGACTCTCTCCATTATTAGTCATATACCACCAGCCTCTCAGAAAAAGTAATGCTCTGTGTAGTGGCAAAGATTTTGTATGATTTGTCATCAGAAGAACAGGGTTCAAATTTTGGCTTTGCTACTTACTAGTGTTTGATCCCTGGTAAGTCACGTTGCCCCCACCTCTAGCTCAGGCTCCTGAGTCTAAAATGGCAGTGGTTGGGACCTGCTTCTCAGGGTTGTTCGTTCATCCATTCATTTTTATTCATCCATTTATTTACCTGCTATATGGCACACATTGTGATATGTGCTAGGAATCCAGTGAATGAGGCGTGGTCACTGCTCTCATGGAGCTTATAGTCCAGTGAGGTAGACAAGTCATCACATTTTTAAAAAGTTTTTATTTAAATTCCAATTAGTTAACATATAGTGTAATATTAGTTTCAGGTGTACAATATAGTGATTCAGCACTTCCATACATCACCAGGTGCTCATCAGAACAAGCGCACTCCTTAATCCCATTACCTATGTAACCCCCCCCACCCCCACCTCCGCTCTGGTAACCATCAGCTTGTTCTCTCTAGTTAAGAGTCTGATTCTTGGTTTTTTTCTCTCTCTCTCTCTCCCTTCTTTTTTCCCCCTTGGATCATTTGTTTTGTTCCTTAAATTCTACATATGAGAAATCACATGGTTTTGTCTTTCTCTGAGTGACTTACTTTGCTTAGCATAATACATAATACTAGCTCCAACCATGTCATTGCAAATGGCAAGATTTCGTTCTTTCTGATGGCTGAGTAATATTCCATTGTATATGTATACCACATCTTCTTTATCCATTCATCAGTCCATGGACACTTGCCCTGTTTCCATGAGTTGGCTATTATAGGTAATGCTGCTATAAACGTTGGGGTGCATGTAATGCTTTGAATGAGTGTTCCTGTCTTTTTTTTAAATTTAATTTAAATTCAATTAATTAACATATACTGTAGTATTAGTTTCAGAGGTAGAGTTCAGTGATTCATCTGTTGCATATAACACCCAGTGCTCATTACTTCAAGTGCCCTCCTTAATGCCCATCACCCAGTTACCCCATCCCTCCACCCCTCCCCTTTAGCAGCCCTCAGCTTGTTTCCTGTAGGTAAGAGTCTCTTATGGTTTGTCTCCCTCTCTGATTTTCTTATTTTATTTTTCCCCTCCCTTCCCCTATGATCCTGTTTTGTTTCTTAAATTCCACAAATGAGTGAAATCATATGATAATTGTCTTTCTCTGATTGACTTACTTCACTTAGCATAATTCCCTCTAGTTCTCTCCATATCATTGCAAATGGTAAGATTTCATTTTTTTTTTCTGATGGCTGAGTAATAGTCCATCGTATATATACACCACATCTTTATCCATTCATCTGTGGATGGACATCTGGGCTCTTTCCATTGTATGGCTATTGTGGACATTGCTGCCATAAACTTTGGGGTGCAGGTGCCCCTTCAGATCACTACGTTTGTATCTTTTGGGTAAATCCCTAGTAGTGCAATTGCTGGGTCATAGGGTAGCTCTATTTTTAACTTTATGAGAAACCTCTGTACTGTTTTCCAGAGTGGCTGCAACAGCTTGCATTCCCACCAGCAGTGTAAGAGGGTTCCCCTTTCTCTGCATCCTCACCAACATTTTCCTGACTTGTTCATTTTAGCCATTCTCACTGGCGTGAGGTGGTATCTCATTGTAGTTTTCACTTGTATTTCCCTGATGCCGAGTGATGTAGAGCATTTTTTTCATGTGTCTGTTGGCCATTTGTATGTCTTCTTTGGAGAAATGTCTGTTCATGTCTTCTGCCATTTCTTGACTGGACTATTAGTTTTTTAGGTGTTGAGTTTGGTAAGTTCTTTATAGATATTGGATACAAACTCTTTATTTGATAAGATAGTTGAAAATATCTTCTCCCATTCTGTAGGTTGTCTTTTGGTTTTGTCGACTGTTTCCTTTGCTGTGCAAAAGCTTTTTATCTTGATGAAGTTCCAATAGTTCATTTTTGCTTTTGTTTCCCTTGCCTTTGGAGATGTGTCTAGCAAGAAGTTGCTGTGGCTGAGGTCAAAGAGGTTCCTGCCTGTGTTCTCCTTTAGGATTTTGATGGATTCCTGTCTCACATTTAGGTCTTTCATCCATTTTGAGTTTATTTTTTGTGTATGGTGTAAGAAAATGGTCCAGTTTCATTCTCCTACATGTGGCTGTCCAATTTTTCCAACACCATTTGTTGAAGAGATTGTGTTTTTTCCATTGGATATTCTTTCCTGCTTTGTCAAAGATTAGTTGACCATAGAGTTGAGGGTCCATTTCTGGGCTCTCTATTCTGTTCCATTGATCTATGTGTTGGTTTTTGTGCTAGTACCATACTATCTTGGTTACAGCTTTGTAATATAGCCTGAAGTCTGGAATTGTGATGCCATAAGCTTTGGTTTTCTTTTTCAGCTTTCCTCTGGCTTTTGGGGTCTTTTAGGATAATTTGTTCCAGCTCTTTGAAAAATGTTGATGGTATATTGATAAGGATTGTATTGGTTGTGTAGATTGCTTTGGGTAGCATAGACATTTTAACAATATTTGTTCTTCCAGTCCATGTGCATGGAATGTTTTTCCATTTCTTTGTGTCTTCCTCAATTTCTTTCATATGTGTTCTGTAGTTTTCAGAGTACCTATCTTTTACCTCTTCGGTTAGGTTTATTCCTAGGTATATTATGGGTTTTGGTGCTATTGTAAATGGGACTGATTCCTTAATTTCTCTTTATTCTGTTTCATTGTTAGTGTATAGAAATGCAACTGATTTCTGTGTATTGATTTTATATCCTGCCACCTTGCTGAATTCCTCTATGAGTCTAGCAATTTTTGGGTGGAGTCTTTTGGGTTTTCCACATAGAATATCATGTCATCTGCAAAGGGTGAGAGTTTGACTTGTTTGCCAATTTGGATGCCTTTTATTTCGTTTTGTTTTCTGACTGTTGAGGCTAAGACTTCTAGTACTGTGTTGAACAACAGTGGTGGGAGTGGACATCCCTGTCATGTTCCTGACCTTGGGGGAAAAGCTCTCAGTTTTTCCCCATTGAGAATGATATTTGCTGTGGGCTTTTCATATATGACTTTTATGATATTGAGGTATGTTCCCTCTATCCCTATGCTGCAGAGAGGTTTAATCAAGAAAGGATGCTGTATTTTGTCATACTTTTTCTGCGTCAATTGAGAGGATCATATGGTTCTTGTCCTTTCTTTTATTCATGTGATATATCACATTGATTGCTTTGCAGATGTTGAACCACCCTTGCAGCCCAGGAATAAATCCCACTTGGTAGTGGAGAATAATCCTTTTAATGTACTGTTGGATCCTGTTGGCTAGTATCTTGATGAGAATTTTGGCATCCGTGTTCATCAGGGATATTGGTCTGTAATTCTCCTTTTTGGTGGGGTCTTTGGTTTTGGGATCAAGGTAATGCTGGCCTCATAGAATGAGTTTGAAAGTTTTCCTTCTATTCCTATTTTTTGAAATAGCTTCAGAAGAATAGGTATCAAGTCTTTTTAAAATGTTTGGTAGAATTCCCCTGGGAAGTCATCTGGCCCTGGGCTCTTGTTTGTTGGGAGATTCTTTTTTTTTTTTTTTTTTTAAGATTTTATTTATTTGACAGATAGATACATAGCGAGAGAGGGAACATAAGCAGGGGGAGTGGGAGAGGGAGAAGCAGGCTTCCCGCCGAGCAGGGAGCCCGATGCGGGGCTTGATCCCAGGATCCTGGGACCATGACCTGAGCCGAAGGCAGGCGCTTAACGACTGAGCCACCCAGGTGCCCCTGTTGGGAGATTCTTGATTACTGCTTCGATTTCTTTGCTGGTTATGGGTCTGTTCAGGTCTTCTGTTTCTTCCTGGTTCAGTTTTGGTGGTTTATATATTTCCAGGAATGCATCCATTTCTTACAGATTGCCTAATTTGTTGGCATATAGTTGCTCATAATATGTTCTTATAATTGTTTGTATTTCTTCGGTGTGGGTTGTCATCTCTCCTCTTTCATTTATGATTTTATTTATTTGGGTCCTTCCTCTTCTTTATGGTAAGTTGGCTAGGGGTTTATCGTTCTTATTAATTCTTTCAAAGAAGCAGCTCCTACTTTCGTAGATCTGTTCTACTGTTCTTTTGGTTTCTATTTCATTGATTTCGTCTAATCTTTATTATTTCTCTTCTCCTGCTGGATTTAGTCTTTATCTGCTGTCCTTTCTCCAGCTCCTTTAGGTGTAAGGTTAGGTTGTGTATTTGATACTTCTGTTTCTTGAGAAAGGCTTCTATTGCTATATACTTCCCTCTTAGGACTGCCTTTGCTGCATCCCAAAGGCTCTGAACTGTTGTCTTTTCATTCTCATTTGCTTCCATGAATTTTTAAAATTCTTAATTTCTTGGTTGACCCATTCATTCTTCAGTAGGATGCTCTTTAACCTCCATGTATTTGTGTTCCTTCCAAATTTTCTCTTGTGATTGAGTTCAGGTTTTAAACCATTGTGGTCTGAGAATATTCAGGGAATAATCCCAGTCCTTTGGTACCAGTTGAGACCTAATTTGTGACCCAGTATGTGATTTATTCTGGAGAATGTTCCATATGTACTTGAGAAGAACGTATATTTTTTTGCTTTAGGATGAAATGCTCTGAATATAACTGTGAAGTCCATCTGGTCCAGTGTGTCATTCAAAGCCCTTGTTTCCTTATTGATCTTCTGCTTAGATGATCTGTCCATTGCTGTGAGTGGGGTGTTAAGGTCCCCTACTATTATTGTTTTATTATCAGTTATTTCTTTAATTTTGTTATTAATTGGTTTATATAATTGGCTGATCCCAAGTTAGGGGCATAAATATTTATAATTGTTAGCTCTTCTTGTTGGATAGACCCTTTCATTATGATATACTGTCCCTCTTCATCTCTTGTTAGTCTTTGTCTTAAAATCTAATTTGTCTGATATAAGGATTGCTACCCCAGCTTCCTTTTGATGTCCAATACCATGATGAATGGTTCTCCACCCCTTCACTTTCAATCTGGAGGTGTCTTTGGGTCTAAAATGAATCTCTCGTAGATAGCATATCGATGGGTCTTGTTTTTTTATCCAATCTGATACCGTATGTCTTTTGATTGGAGCATTTAGTCCATTTACATTCAGAGTGATTATTGAAAGATATGAATTTAGTGCCATTGTATTACCTGTAGAATCACTGTTTCTGTAGATTGTCTCTGTTCCTTTCTGGTCTTTGTTACTTTTGGTCTCTCTCTTTGCTTAAAGGGTCCCCTTTAGTATTTCTTAGAAGAGAACAGAAACCAAAAAGAAAGAAAAAGAAAAAAAATGAGAATAAAATCAAACAAGAAGTAGAGCAGAACAGAACAATAAACTGGATCCTAAGTGTATTTTGGTCTGTTTGTTAGAAGAAACTAGGTCCCAAAATAGGTAAGAAAGAAAAACTTACATATGTATGAAAATAGAGTTGAATACAATGAAAAGAAGCCAAAAATGAAAAATATATGTATGAACTCTAAGTGAAAAAATTAAAATTAAAAAAGACTTAAAAATACAATTGATAAGAAAATCGTTGAAAAGGATAATAAAATATAAACCTGAAGGACTAAAGAATAATAAAAATCCACAAACTCTATATACTGCTTTCCTCAAGAGCTGGAGTTTTACAGTTCTGTATGATTGGAAAACTTGGTATTAGCCAGACATTCCTGCTGGCCTTCTGGGGGAGGGGCCTGTTGCACTGATTCTCAGGTGTCTTTCCCTGGGTAGAAATGCACCCCTTTTGCCAGGGGGCTGGGCTCAGTGTAAGTGGCTCTAGAGCCGGTGGGGTGGATGAAAATGGCAGCGCCCCAATCTGTGGCCTGGGAGCTGAAAGTTCGTGCCCTCTACTCTTCAGCGGGCCCTGAAAGGTGGTCAGTCACTCTTGTCTCCCTGATCTCCATCCACACTCTGTGTTCACACAGCCTGTGACCAAGCGTTTTTATTTCAGGCATGCTACCCTCTTTGGAGTCTCCAAACTTTGCGGACTCCTGCTGCGTGCACGCATGCCACTCCTTGCCTGGGTTCTGCTGCTTGCTGGGCCCCTGCTTGGAGAGCAGCGGCCGGATTGAGCCTTGGTTCATGGTTTATGGCAACACCTAGCTGAGAGACCACTCCGGGGCTTGTTGATTGCAGCTGGCTTCCCCACTCCGATGCCTGGGAAGTCTTCTGCACTCAGGCACCCCGTTCTTTCTGTGACCCCAGGGATCCTGAGACCACCTCGGATTCTGCCCTGCTTTGCCTCCTGTGTGCCTTTTAGGTAAACTAAAAGTTCTGTTTTTGCACTCCGCTGCTCTATCACTTTCTGGTAGCTGGCTTGTGGAGGCTCCCTCCCCCCACGGTTTATCTTCTCATATATCACCTTGGATTCACTTCTCCGCACCTCCTACCTTGCAGAAAGTAGTCACTTTTCTATTTGTGGAATTGTAGCAATTCTTTTCTCAGATCTGTGGTTGATTTTGCAGGTTTTCAGAATGGTTTGATAACTATCTAGCTGATTTCCAGGGACCAGATGGAACCAGGATCCCCTACTCCTCCACCATCTTGAAGCCACTCCTAGTGTTCCTGTGTTCTTTGGGTAAATACCTAGTAGTGTATTGCTGGATTATGGGGTAGTTCTATTTTTAATTTTTGAGGAACCTTCATACTGTGTTCCAGAGTGGCTGCACCAGTTTGCATTCCCACCAACAGCACAGAAGTGTTCCCCTTTCTCCACATCCTCACCAACACCTGTTGTTTCTTGTGTTGTTGATTTTAGCCATTCTGACAGGTGTCAGGTGATATTGTAGTTTTGACTTGCATTTCCCTGATAATAAGTGATGTTGAGCATCTTTTCATGTGTCTGTTGGCCATTTGTATGTCTTCTCTGGAAAAATGTCTACTCATGACAAGTCATTACATTAATGAATATGTAATTCCAAACTGAATGCATGCCCTGAGGGCTGAGAGCATGGTTCTCTGAGAGAGTATAACAAGGGAAATGATCTAAATGTGAAAGGGTGGAGTCGGAAAATCGTTTAGGAAGGGGTCCCTGAAGAAAAGAAATTTGAGCTTGGATTAGAAAGATACCACAGTTAAGAGTAGGATTAGTGTGTTCCTGATAGAAGAACTAGCATGTGCAAAGACCTTGGGGTGGGAGGTGCACAGTACATTTAGTCAAGGACTGAAAAAATGCCAAGGTGACTGGAGCTAAGAATAAGGGGAGAATGGTATGAAGGGAGGCTGGAAAAGCAGGTGGGAGCCAGACTGGGCAGGGATTTGGGGGGCCACAGTGAGGATTTTGGTGTCTAATCCCAACAGCAATGGGAGGTGACGAAAGATTTTAAAACTCTGTGTGTGCATGAGTGTGACTGTGTGTATGTTGTATGTGTATGTGTATGTGTGCATGAGTGTGTGTATGTTGCATGAGTATAGGTCAGGCCTACCAATGAGGATGAGTTGGAGGGGAGCCAGAGTGGATGTGGAGAGAACAGTCGGGTTACAACAATAGTAAAGGCAGGACTTGGAAGAATATTCAGTTAGGTTGGTGATAGTGGGGAGGCTGAGGACTGGGTGCACTTTTGATATCTCATGTATCATTTAGGAGGTGAAACTGATTGAACTGAGAGGTCGATTGGATGGAGGGGGTGATGGAGAGGACCACTTCTGATTAGTGGGATGGGATGGATGATGGTGGTGTGGGAGAACCAAGGAGGAGAGCCAGTTTTTTAAGGGGAGAAGATCATAAGTTCAGTTTTAGACATGTTGAATTTAAGAACTTTGGAGGCATCAAGGAGGCAGTGTTGAGTAGGCAGGTGGGAGTGAGTCTGAAGTTTGGAAGCAAGGTCTGACCTGGAGATAGGGGTTTGAGAGTCAGGAGATGGTTACCGAATTCACAGGTATGGATGAGATTGGAAAGAAAGTGTGGCTTGAGGAGTGACCGGAGTCAGGAAGAAAGTCAGGATGGCATTGTTTCATGGAAGCCAGGAAATGACAGCGTTTCAACAAGGAGGGTGTGGCTAACAGGGTCAAATGCTGTGAGATAGGATGAGGATGAAATGTGTCTTTTAGATGTAATGGTGGTGATAGTTAACATTACTGGGAACTACTCTAACACCTTTATGTGAAACTTGTCATCCCTGTTTTCCAGATAAGGAAACCAAGCACAGAGAGCTTATATAACTTGCCCAAAGTCACACAGCAAGTAATTTGAATGAGGGAATATGACTCCAGACTCCCATATCCTCGACCACTGCCAAGTGCTGCTTCCTCCTAGTTATGTGGAGGTCATTGGTAACTTTGTTGAGAGCCGTTTAGGTACATGAATTGGGGAGAAGCTAGATAGAAGCTGGTACTGTCTGAGTTATCTGTAATCTTCCTGGGTCTTTGGTCGTTTGCTTTCTGCTGTAGCTTCCCTTGTCTTCTAGGTCTGCTAGCTCATATATAATGGCTTCAACATTTTCTGTCATGTGGGAAAATATTTGTTTCCTGAGCCTTGTTAAGACACAGGGGGACTTTGTAAGTCAGATTTAAGCATCCCATAGATATGGTGACCATATGTTCCAATTTGCTTGTGACTGTCTCAGTTTGTGCTTGTTCTGACATAATCATGAATAGCTCTTCCTTTCCTTCTCAAGAGTATCCCAGTTTGGATGGTAAATTATATGGTCTGTGATGGTCAGTTTTTATGTGTTGAGTTGGCTAGGCTTGAGTCCCCAGTTATTTAATCAAACACTAATCTAGGTGTTATTATGAAGGTATTTTGTAGATGGGAATAGTCTATCATCAATTTACCCTAAGTAAAGGAGATTACCCCAGATAATCTGGGTGGGCCTGATTCAGTCAGTTGAAAGACCTTAAGGGGCAGAATTCAGGTTTCTCTGAAGAAGAAATTCTGCCTTCATCAGCTCTTGCCCCAGAGTTCCAGCCTATCCTTTCTGATGGCTTGCATTATGGATTTCAGGCTTGCCTAGCCAGCCCTTACAATCATGTAAGCCAATTTCTTGCAATAAATCTCTTAATATATATCTCCTACTGGTTCTGTTTCTCTGGCGGAATCCTGACTGGGCTATCTCTCTATCGATAGAACCATCTCTGCCCATGCCACAGTGTCCCAGGGAATGGGGGTGAAGTGGGGTTGCCATCTTCCAGGGCCCTAGACTGGAGGCAGGGGACGTTTGGGGGTTGTGGGGGACTTTTTGTTGTTACGATGATTAGGGATACTGTTGAGACTTAGTACCCAGGTGCTAGGACGCTAACTGCCTTGCTATGCATAGCAGCCCTGCATGATAGAGAGCTGTCTTACCTAAAATGTGGCTCATAATGCTTCATTTAGGAACACTGGAGCTTTTGCAACCTGGGAATGATAAAAGGGAGTTAAGGAGTGTGGTAGAAGGTTGCTGACATGATGGGCCATATACCTGGGTGGATTAGGAAGGAAGTGAAGAAAGGAAGGCACTACAGGTCTCAAATGAACTGGGGGTCACAATGAGGTTGGAAATGACCCTTGAGGGAGTTAATGAA
This sequence comes from Neomonachus schauinslandi, assembly GCF_002201575.2. Lineage (NCBI taxonomy): Eukaryota > Metazoa > Chordata > Mammalia > Carnivora > Phocidae > Neomonachus > Neomonachus schauinslandi. The sequence continues at coordinate 51,279,450 of NC_058405.1, read as the reverse complement.
CAGTGGGTTGGATGGAGAGGAAATTGTCATCTTGGATGACAATTGTAGGATGCTGGAATCAGTGGTTTTAAAGGTGAAAGTTTCCATTGATGTCAAAGTGCACTTGTGACCATGGAGATGGGTGGTGGAGCTGAGAAAAAGGTCAAGGATGACAGGTAGATGATCCACACAGATATTTTGATGGAGAAGAAGGCAGGCCAAAGTTGTGAGGAGCAGATGAAATGATGGACTGGGAAATTCTCTGTTAACTCTCAATGGAGGTACTGTGATTACAGAGCCTCTAGCAGAAGGGGTCTTGTCTCTTGGCCCTACATGTTATTCAGGGCTTCTGTTTGCCTAGGGAAAGCCAAAGCCAATTCTTCTGTCCTTCATTCGGGAAGTGTGTTGCTGGAGTGTGGCCCTCACCTTCTCTATGGCCCCTTTCCATATCCTAAAGCTCAACAGGTGTCACATGACCTGACTTCACTCATAGGGTCATGTGACATGATACAGGGAGGATTTAGCACATCCGAAGCAATAAAGTGAACTGAGGATCAGGGAATAGAAGTGGCACACCTTAGATTTTGTGTACATCCAGGGGTAAGCTTAGCTTAATCCACTTGGCATTTGTTTACAAGACCAAAGCCATGGAAGGATCTGCGGCAGAAATGCTGGATGCTCACCCCCAACTACAGTAACTCTACTGGGATTTCTATCCTTGTGTAATCCTATACATGGATTTGCTGCCTGAGCCAGCACTTGTCCCTCTGCAAGAAGGAAAGTACAAAGGCCCATTGGTCACAGGGGTGAGACATGCTGTGTGAAGTTATGGAGACACCATGGATGGGTGTGGACATGGTCAACCATGGCAGTAAAACATACTGACCCTCTATTGAGTAAGGAGGTTGTTCTGACTCTGTTGTATGAGAAGGATCCTTTTACTTAGAAGACAAAGCAACATATTGTTTATGTTCCTTTCTGCATTTTTTTCTCCTGCTAAGCTGAGCTTTGTGTGTCTAGCTAGAGCGCTGTTGCTGATCCAGACTGTCGGCTTTCTTATTTATTTATTTATTATTTTCATACCTCTGGCTTTCTAATGGGGGTCATTGGAGTGACAGGTTGGTGTAATTTAGGAACTCCCTGTAGAGTCTAAACATAACTATAATAAAGTTTTTTTCATGACAACTCAAAGCAATAAGGATAGTTACTTCATTTCTCAGCCAGGAAGCTAGGGGCAGAGAAGGCAGGTGAGTATAATGAGATTACACAGTAAGTGGCAGGGACTGGCTCTGAAGTTGCAGTTGGCATTTGAGTGCATAGTATAAGCTAGGGGCTTTGTATGGTTTATTTGAACTACTCCTTATAACTATATTATCATCATCATCACCACCACCATCATCATCATCATCATCATCACCACCACCATCATCACCACCATCATCATCACCACCACCATCATCACCACCATCACCATCATCATCACCACTATTATCATCACCATCATAATCACTATCACCATCATCATCATCACCGTCACTACTACTATCGTCACCATCATCACCACCACCATCACTACCACTGCCATCATTACTGTCATCATTACCGTCACACCACCATCACCATCATCACCTCATCACAGCCACCATAACCACCATCATCACCACTATTACTGTCACCATCATAATCGCCAGCACCACCACTGCCATCACCATCATCATAATCACCATCACCACCACTACCATCACCATCATCATCATCATCATCACCATTCCAATCCACAAATTATAGGTCAAGAAATCTATGTACAAAAAAGTGAAAACATATTTTTCCATGTTAGATAACTGACAGATGGACAAATGATGGGATTTGAACCCAAGCCATCTATCTATCCATAACAGGCACACTGAACTCTTGTCTTGCACTGCCCTGCTTTGTCCTGTCTCCTTGCACTAATTCAGTGCCAATCCATAGGAAGATACCCCTGCCAGGTGCTATGTTGGATAAGAGTTATGAGCATCTGTAAGGTACCAGAGAAAGTGATAGAAATTGATGGGCCAGGAATATAAGAATAATGTGAAGTCACTTTCCAGGTTATTACACAGCAGCCACACTCTGTTATTGCATGTGAGCATCTCTTAAGTGAATCCTGGGGTTTTACGAAGTAGTTTTCTGACATGGCTACTCTGTTGGGGCCCACAAAATTAAGGTGGCCTTCTTCTGGGTAAGCATGATCTTGTGAAATCATTCCTGACATCTCTCAATTTGGAAAGAGATTCTCAATCAGGAACCAAACCGTGACAGTGGAGAGAACTCAACCCTCTATTTTGTCTGGACTGAAGAATGACCGTGTCTAGGATTATACCCTGCCTGGTGGAGATTGAGGATGGTGGCTGCCATGCTAAGGTGATGGAGAGACAGGCAGGAGGTGAGTGTTCTGGTGCTCTGCTAACTGAAAAGGAGTAAGTAGTATTTTATGAGAGATGACCCAGATTTTTGGTATTTTTTTTCCCCACTTTGTTACCCCTGGTCATTAGCGAAGACTTTTGGTTGTTCCAGCCCAGAGCCAATTATGCTGTCATGTGTAAAGGAAAGAGGTGACTTGTGAACATTTGTGTCAGTTATAAAGCAGTGGGAGCTGCAGTGGACTCTTGGAACAAGCATGAAATCTGCCCAGAAAGTCCAGAGAGACGTACAGTTTCCTAAATAGGGTCCCAATGTCCCCATAAGCTCTCCCTTCAGAAGAGTCACCTTTAGATTCACACTTGGAGGTTTGGAGTTTTGTCTTTTATATGTCAGTGATAGTGGTATCATTTCCTTCATTCTCTTGGCTAAATTCTGCACCTCCCACTGCCTGGCAAATTGTTCTTGTGAAGGAGTGAGCTGCCCTGCAGCTGCAAGGGCAGACTTTCCGGCTCTGAATTCTACCATCATTAACAAAATCCCATAGATGCCCACCAAGCCCACGGCTCTCCATCACTGTTGCCATCAGAGAGCCTTACTGCTGTGAGAGATTTAAAAAATGTAGTTACTTTCCTATATAATTTCATAACCACACTGAAACATTGAAGCAGAAAACAAAAATTTACCCACAATCCTGCTACCCTAGCAAATCAAACTATTTTCGTGTTTTTATGTCATAATAATCATAGAGAAGGTACAGTTTAGAGGTTTTTTTTTTTTAATTGTGTGTATGTTTCTCTACTATAGGGACAGTATGCTCCAGATTTTCTGCAACATTCCTGCTTTCATTTATTTCTGATATCTTTTGAAAAAAGGCAAATCATTAAATGTATAACAAAATGTGATTAGTTGTATACCTTTGTAAGATGTAGGAATAAATTGATGTGTGAGGAAGAAATTGTCACCCTGTTCTAGTTTTTTATGCATTTTCCCCATATTTTCACATAGCTTTCATATTTACAATGCAGTGTTTCTCAACTGGGGGGTGATTTTGCCCCCACAGGAGATATTTGGCCATATCTGGAGACATTTTTGGTTGTCACAACTAGGGGATAGTGCTACCTTCTTCTAGTGGGTAGAGGTCAGGGATGTTGCTAAACCTTCTGCAGTGCCCAGGACACCCCTACCACAAAGAAGTCTCTGGCCACAAATGTCAATAGTGCTGAGGTTGAGAAACCCCATTATACTGCAGAATGGTGATTTCATCATTCTTTGAGTGGATGCTTAGCTTACTTAGGTACCCCTGCTCCCTTCAGTGGACATTAAATGTCCTCCAGTGTCTCAGGGTTTTGAGGAGCATCTTCAGGCGTTGAGCATTGCCTTGCTGGGCTTGCAGTGGGTTATTCAAGGGGACATTCCCAGCTGCTGCCTGGCTTCCCTGGGTTTGGGAATCATCCCCAGACCAAGTGTGAGGACTTTTCTACAAATAGTACATACTGTTTGTAGTTACGGTTACTGCAGTCCAGATGAGTGAACTCCCAGGCAGCAGGAATGCAGTGGAGCATGCACAGAACTGGGAGGGAAGGCAGAAGCTCGAGACCAGGGAACTCAGGGATCTGGAAGGTGAAATGGATTCACGCCGGCTCTGAAAGCATTGTTGGGGGTTGGTCAGCGTGGCCTTCCATGTACCTGACCACGTCCAGCTGGAGTGGGAGCCTCCTCTGCTCTTCCCACCCACCTTGTGCGTTTACCGTTTTCCTTTCGCACTTACTGCTGTCTTGTATGCTGTCCATTTTACTTATTTGTTTATTTCGGTCTTCTACTCCACGGGGGCAGCGATTGGGGTCTGTTTTGTATCGTGCTGTTTCCCAGCACCCAGAACAGTTTTTGGCCCATTGTAGGCACTTGGTGCCTGCTTGCTGAATGAATGACTGGATAATTCACAAACACAAGAAGGTTTTTTTTGCTTTCAGAAATGTTTTACCACTCCCGTTGCTCTCAGATCAGGTTTCTCTTTTCACTCTCTCTTCATTTCACTTTGGGTTTCTCACCAGGGTCTGGGGAAGGTGTCCTTGGAAGGGGTGACGATTCAGAGAGAGAGAAAGAAAGGGTGAAGCAGGGAGCCCCAGGGGACAGCATCCCACCCTCTGTGGGGACAAGGTGCGAGGCTGCCAGAAGGAGGTGTGGACAAGAACTGCTGCAGGTTGGCGTCAGGGAGCCCTCATTCCTGGGTTGTGACTGTTCTGGGAACTGTGCCCTGGGCCATTGGGGCTGCGCTGGGCGGCCTTGTCAGGTCGTCCCGGATGCCTGTGAGGCTCCCCTTAGAGCTGCATCCAAAGATGGAAGCCCCCTTGGCCAGCTGCCTCGGTGCCAGCCTTGGGGCTGCTCCCTGGGACTCATTATGGGCTGCATTCCAGGGCATCTCAAACCACACATCTGTGGCCTCAGTGTCAGGGTGAGACTCCTTGTCTGAAGGTTCATGTCACATCTGAGCTAATGTTCCTGCAGTTATATATATTCTTGACTCTTTAAAAAGAAAAAGCTGCAGACAACCTTCATGCATCCATAGCCACATCTTTATTAAAACCCTACCAGCCCCGGCTAAACATGGGTGGTGGGAGTTGGGGTGGGGAGAGGCCATCTGGAACCATCCAGGTGAGTGGTGACAGCCCCGCCTCGGGCCCCTGCAGCCTGGCAGTTGGCAGCTTTGGAGGCCAGCATTATGTCTCATGTCACTCACAGGCAGCTGTGGCTGCGATCAGGCGGCCCTGCCCGCCCCGGCTCGGCAGCTTGGGTGCTTGAGAAACGAACGACAGGGGCAATCATCTGCACTTGGCAAAGCAAACCCCAGCACACTTGGAAAGGCACAGCTGGGCCAGGCTCAGCGACTTTATTCATTAGGCAGTTAATCTCCAGGCTGTCAGCCAAGGCCACAAGGGCAGGCCCAGGCAGGGAAGCTGTGCTTTCAACAATTCAATCCAGGCCCACAAATATTCCTGAGCCCGTGCTCTGCACGAGGGAGGCACTGTGAGTGGCTGCCGAGGAAGGTGATGAGCAAGGGACAATTCCTGCTTCAAGGAACTTATATCCTGGCTTCTCCCAGAGCCCCACAAGAGTCAAAGCCAAGGCCAGCTGGGGAGCCGAGTTGGAAGAGAAAACAGCTAGTAGAAAAATCAGGACAAGTGGCATGGAGGAGCGCTGGAGTCTGGAGTGGATTTCGTTTTCCTTCCCTCTTTCCTCACCTTCCTCCTTCCTTCCCGGCAGTAGACAGAATAATAATTACACACCCCCAAAAATGTCCGGGTCTTATCCCCAGATCCTGTGATTGTATTACCTTAGATGACAAAAGAAGCTTTGCAGATATGATTAAGTAGATTCTCCAGGTGAGCCTCAGCCGTAATCATGAGAGTCCTTGTAAGAGGGAGGCTGGAGGGTCAGAGGTGGACACAGATTTGAAGAGACCACATGCTGGCTTTGAAGGTGGAGGAAGGGGCCATCAACCAAGGGTTGCAGGCAGCCTCGAGAAGCTGGGAAAGGCAAGGAAATGGCTTCTTTCCCTTGGAGCTTCTGAAAGCAACACAGTCCTGCTGACCCATTTTGGACTTCTGATCTCCAGAACTTTAAAGTGATAAATCTCTAGTGTTTAAGCCATAAATATGTGGTCGTTTGTGAGAGCAGCAATGTAAACCAAATATACTCCCTCTCTCCTTCCCCTGATGCTCTCTCCCTCAATCTCCACTCCCCCTCCCTATCTTCCTCCCCACCCCCTGCACACCTGCCTTGTATTCTCTCTTCTCCTCTCCCCCTCCTCTCCTTTCTTTTCCTTCTTTCCTCCTTCCCTCCCTCCCACCCTTCCATCCTCCCTTCCATCCTTCCTTCCTTCCCTCTTCTCCCTCCCTTTAGGTGGAAAGATCCTCAAGGCAGCTAGGAATATGGATCGGGGCTCTGGTGAGAGGTCAGAGGTGCAGAGACAGATTGTGAGCTTTCTACAGAGGGGTGAAGCAAGAAACCTGGCTGGAGAAGACAACTGAGGGCAGGACCTTGGGGAGCTCTCAGATTTAAGGAGTGAGGGAGAGAAACCAGTGAAAAGCAACCAAGAAGGATAGTCAGAGAGGCAGTGGGACACTCAGGATGGTGAAATAGCAGGAAAACCATGGGCCTTTGAAGAGGAGGGTGGTCAATAGAGTCAACGCCGCATGGAGGTCAGGGGGCTGAGGAGAGAGGTGAGTCCTCCCTGCGGGGTTGGGGGTTTCATTCCTGAGCCTTGCCTGTGAGGAAGGAGGTGAGGGGCCAATGAGAAGTGAGTGAGGAAGCAGTGGAGATGTCAGGGCCTCTTTCAATGCACTTGGAAGGGAGGGCAAAGGAGGAGTATAAGAATAGGACCTGAGAGAGAAGCAGGTGACCCAGCCTGATTGCAGGCGAGTGGGAGTCGCTGGGAGAGACTGGGAGATGGGAAATGTAAGCAAGTGAAGGCTGAGGGAGATGGGGAGGGGGAAAAGGGATAGTCTTTTTGAGAAAGGGCCCTTCCTCCCTGGGAGAGGCATGGAGAAAGAGAGGGAAGGAAAAGAGATTTTTTTTCCTGTGGAAAACAATCACATGGGCTCTTGGTAAAGCAGCAAGCAAGGCCACATTCAAGGACAACGTGTGTTGGGAGTGGGTCTGAGGACAGGAAGGAGTTAAGACATTTGGATCAGCCACTTCAGGGATTTTAAGAAGGAGTAACAAACACAGGCCCCCTGCTTGAATTTTGATGGGCTCTAGTAAGAACTCGCTTTTCCTGTCCCGCTCAGCAGCAGGGGAGCAGAACCGGGAAAGGACACAGTTCCAGGACTGGGAGGGAGAGCTGCAGAAGGACAAGGCAGGGGCCGAGTGGGGGCAGGGAGCAATCACATTGTCAAAATGGCTGAGTGTGGCTTCCAGGCTGGGCTGAGGTCAGAATGGGGAAGAGACATGGGAAAACCATGTGGGTTGAGGACCGCAGCTCATGAGAGGTCACAGAGCCCGTCTCTCTGACATTGGGCCAGTCTCCCTCCCTGCTCCCCTCCCCACCCGTTTGACAAAGCAGCCTCGAGCAACACACCAGTGCTATTTCCTTCCTCCTGATTGGTTTGGAATGAAAAAACAATTCCTGACACAAAATGTCTGTGGGCCCCTTTTTCCCCCCCCGAAGACCCTCACCGTCCCTGCTCCCTGATGGCATTTGAGATCTCTGAGGATTGGTTTCGGCCCATCTTCACCTGCGTGTCCTCAACCTTCTTTGGGTCTGGAGGATTTTGTGTATGGGGCTTCCCTCTGTTGGCTTATGCTTTGGTGTCTGTGTGGTTCTTCTCTCCTTTTCTCTCTTCTATTATTCGCCAACTCTAAGCGTGCTACCATGGAACTTGGGAGCTACCCCACACGCCTGGGCTTGCCAGTTTGGGAAGGCCGCATGGTGCAACACCAGGTCCGAAGGAAGATGGCCTCTGTCTGGTGCTGACAGCCTCTGGGGCAAGCGGTTCCTCTTTGGGCATCTGGCAGTGGGGCATTTAGGAGTCTATGAGCAACCTACAAAAACCTGCCCCTAAGATGCAAGTCGCGTCGCTGATTGACCAGTAGGGGGTCAACAAAACACATACATATCTATTTCCCCCATGGAGGACGCTGAGTCACAGCCTTCAGGTCATGAATGCTGTGCCTAGCTCTATCATCTGGAATTACAAATGCCCGAGAGCGCCAAGAGGCCGTGGGGCAGACGCTTCATGGCATCTCACCACCCCTGTGCTCTTGGATCCTGTAGCTCCTTCTCTTTCTGATTTTTATTTTTATAGTTTTTCCTCTTAGATTTATCAGTTCCTTCTGAGCAAGGTCTATGCTGTAAGCATCGAAACCAGGGTCATATTTGTGGAAGCTTTTCCTCAGCATTCCCCTTCTGGGAGGAAGTGGGAGGAGGAAGGTCTGCTCAGTAGCCGACAGTCTTTGTTCCCAGGACTCAGGGCCCTACCTCCACAAAGGGCCCTCCTTTCCCCTCTCTCACAGGCTGGCCCTGCCCCAATCCTGCTGTCCACTTGACTGACTCCTCGTGCGAAGTGCAGATCCTGGAGGGATTGGAAGCATAGCTCCAGTTTAAAAATGTGCCTCATTCTCAGAGTACAGATGATGCAGATAATAAAGCCTTTATCTTTATTTTTGCCTACTCTCTCCTTCCACATTGATTCCGTGTATTTCCCCGAGGGGCTTATTTGATTTGGAGGTGGATTATGCAATTACCTCACCTATCATTGGAGTAGCACAATAAAGGCCAGAGTGTGGTTTATTTATAAAATCTGCATTATCCAGATAGACCTAACCTCGGAGAAGACAGGACCCAGGGAAGCATGCCAAGAGATCCCCGGCCCCAGAGCACTGTGCTTGGAGGACCCTGCCCTACAGAAGCTTGGAGAAGCAACCGTGTATTGCAGAACAAGGGCTTGTCTCTCCCGCAGCCTCAGCTGGATCCATTTGTCACTTTGGATTATTTCCCTTCTACCTGCACGGGCAGACAGCATCGTCAATTGCAAGGATTCCCGGCGTGCTCTGTTGTGGCATGAAACACAAACACCATTTCCTTTCAGCGCTGGCTTTTACAGGGCCTGCCCCAATACATTTGTGTTGTCTCCAAACCTGGCACTTTAAAATAAATGAAAAGTTCCCCGAATGACAAACACAGCGCACATAGTGGGAGGGCCATTTGCGGGGAAATGGTCGCAAGGAGAATCGGTACTTTATGAATATTCACTGAAGTGTAAACCTGCACATTGCTTATACGCTTTTCTGCATCCTAATTTGCCCATGAATGCAAATGAGTCCCGTTTAAAATAGAGACGGGGAGAGCAGTCCTCCTCACAGAACACCTAATTGAAAGATGTTTGTACATCATGTCTGATACTTAGTAAACAGGGAGACAAATCCGATCGGTTTCCAAATGAGACCTCAGAAACAATAAAAAAATAATCACAAAAACCTGGAGAGTAGGAATGTGCAGAACTAACTGCTTTCCTAAAAAGGGGGACATAATTACCGTGTCTCAGGGTGCAATTAGTGTCCTAATTATACGAAGGTGTATTTTGCTTATCTCCTCAATAAGCCCTCTGTCAAGATTTAGTGGTCTCCAGGAGCCGCACGCAGGGGGCTGGGTCCCGCACTGGGGTAGGCGGTGGATGGTCCTGTGGGTAGAGGGGCCCAGAGAGTGGTACTTAGGGAAGTACCTTCATCCTGCTTTCAGACTGACAGATGGTTTCAGTCTGGACTGAATCTGGGCTGGACTGCCTGCTCCCGCTTTCAATGCAAAAGTGTTACCTTTCTGGATTCATGAAAGCCACTCAATCAAAGATAAAAAGGCAGGCCAGTGTGGGGAATCAATAAAATCTCTACTTTCAGCTGGAGTGTCTAATAGTAATTCTTCTCGTGTCACTGCCTGGTTAAACAATCATACTCCTGCTAAAAGCCCTATAAGACATAATAGATTCATGTGGCTTTCCTCTATTGTGTTGCATTTGGCCTGAAAAAGGGGAAAGGGGCTCCTGTTTTCCCAAAACAAACCAGACACTGAAGCATTGTGTATCCAAATGTATTCACCCATTGCGGATTGTCTCATTAGAGCGGAGGGGGCTTCCTTCGCACACCTCTTGCCGAGCTATTTCCAGACATCTGATATATTCATTGCAGAGCCTCCTTCGGAGCTGTTTTCGTACCACTTCCAAGTCACTCTGCTTACATTTCAATGTGTTCTTTGGTGGTGGGGGTTCTGGGAAAAAATCATGACAACAAGTGCTTTTTATTTCAGACCGAGCCAGTTGTGCACATTGAGCTCTGTGCCTGAGAAGTCAACAGCAAATGTCACACATCTCAGAGCTGAACTAGAGAGCACCAGACGGCTTGGTCATGGCGGAGAAGCTCGGCCAGGGCCTTCGGTCATGGCTTCTTAGGAAACGAGTTTGTGTTGAGCTGGCGGCCAGGGGTTTCCTGAAGGTCCTTGCATGGCGGTGGGGTCAAGATCTATGTTCCACGCTCTCTCCTTCCCCCCGACACGCAGGCCCTGGAATGGTCCCAAACCCACAGCCTACATCATCGGTGGTGAGTCATCGGGGTGTCAGTGCCTTTTCTTTGCCATCTTTCCTCCAGTCTTACAGAGAAAAAAATGAGGTATTTGTGCCTGAGTTGTGCAGCATCAAATGGAACTGGCTGGGTCACCACCCACACATGGACGTCCAGGGATTTTAAGTGACTGAGAATCACAGAGCATGTTATTTCATCACCGGGGGCGAGAGAAAAGTGATGGGACAAGGGGCACTTTGTTGGCCATTTCAAGCAGGCCCTTTGATCAGGAGTGGCCTTTGTGAAGCCTTCTGCTGACCCCGCCTCTCCCACGTCCAAACCCAGGCCACTTCCCACCCTTCGCTTCCCTTGGGGGGTTTGCCTCCCGCTGCCGGGCCAAACCTGAGCCTTTTCCGGCGCTTTGAGGCGGACTGCCGAAGAGAGGAATATCAGGAGTGCCTTCCCCCTCGTTGCCCCTCATGCACCTCCCCAGGAAACTTGAGCAGATGTAGACAAGGCTTTAATAGCCACGTAAAGAGACATGCATGACAATCTCATTAAGGGAGCCATAATGGCCTATTGGAGGATCTCGGAGAGGACAATATATCAACGTCTAGTTTGTCACGGCCTCCTAACGATGGCACTTTGCCCCTGCCCATAATCGCCCATTCATCGCCCGTTCGGCCTGGCTCCCAATAATATTCTGCTCTCCTTGCATCGGTCTCCCTTTGAGGTCCTCGACAATCGCCGCCACAATTCTTTACGGGCGGGTCAATCAGAGCCGTAAGTGACAATCATAGAAAAGCAATTAGCGGGCCATCCCCCCCCCCCCCCCGGCTTGCCCTGTTCTGGCGCGTTCAGGCCCTTTCTTCTCTTTCCCCAGCGGCCCTTCATCCTCAGCCCAACATCTGCAGGAGGTCAAGGCACCGGGAGCCCTGAGATCTCAGCCATCTGCCAAGGAAAAAGCAAGTCAGTGCCAGAGGAGGGAGGAGAAGGACCTAAATGACATTCTGGAGACCTTCTTCAAGTTATTTATCACGGGCGAGGGCAGGAGAATCGTTATTAATGGTAGCAGCCCATTGTCTCCTGATGGGCCTCAGAGGGCAGCGGACATAATTAAAGTCGAAGCCCAGTTCATTCCTCTCCTTGGAGGCTTAAATAGCCCGGAGTCATTTCCCATTCCTCCCTTCCCAAGAGTGCCTGTCCTCCCTAGCTGCTTCAACATTCAAAATTCAACATTCCTATAAACTACAGTACTTTGTAAAGGTCATGCGCCAGTTAATCTGAACCCGGGGTCTGGAGCTGTGCTCACTCGAGCTGCGGCAATGGTGACGTGGGGGTTGCCTGCGGAGGACCGGAGGGGCACGAGGCAGGCACGCGGAGCTCTTTAAATATTGCCGAGCATTTCCTGGATCAGCATGATATTTAAAGATTTTTGTTCCACCTGCCTGCGAAATATAGAGTCCAGCCGAGAGGCAAGAAAATGAATATGGATTTCTTGCCCTTTCAGTGTATTCACTCCAGAAAATAACCATTTCTTCTTCTTCTTTTTTTTTTCTTTTGCCGAGCTGGGGACCGCAGGCTTCAGGCAGCCATGATTACAATCATGCATCATGAATGAAACGTGCCATTTGGAGAAAATCAGCCACTCATTCCATTTCAAACCTCCCCACAAATCAATAGCACTAGCAGAGTTTTTGGACTGAGCTGGATGTTGTGCTTGAACTAAAGTACTTTCTCAATGCACTTCCGATACTCGGAGCAGTGGCCAGGGGCAGACTCTGTGCCTGGGGCTCTAACAAGAGGATTACTGGCCTCCAGAAGCTGGGTCTGATTCTGCACGTGACAGCGAAGTGAGACTCTGGGCCAATGGGTGAACACTGGGCAGGATCCGAGGATGTGCTTCCTCTCTTGGGCTCTGTCTGAACTAGCGTTTTATTAATCCTTACATTCAAAAAACGTGTCTGGGGTACTTCCTGTGTGCAGGAAGTGGTTTGAAGCTCCGGGAATACAAGAGCAAACAAAGTAGACACAAACCCTGCCTTCACGTGGCTTCAAGTTTAATGTGAGAGGCAGAACAATCACAAGACAGTGTGATAAACCTTAGGACATTGGGAACATTTTTCATCTCTCTGGTTTCCTGTTTTTTGTTTTGTTTTGTTTTGTTTTTTTAAATAGGCAAAATGAGGAAGTTTAGAAAGATAAACCCTCGAGATCTTCTCCCCTTCCAGAATCCTAATCAGTCAGTAGGGCACTTAGTCAAACTCTCAGACTTACCTTGTTTCCAGAGCTAGGCAAGGCTTTTGCTCCTTTGTCCTCAGGGTCACCGCAGCCTAGCTGCAGATACGAAGACTCACGCAGATGAAATGTTAACTCACAGTTGAGGTGCCAGATAAATGTTAGGGACTTGGAGAAGTTTTGGCAGTTCTGAGTTCCTTGGGAGTTCCCAGGAGGGAGAGATGGCTCAGTGCATTATCTATGCCAGTTATATTTCTCTCTGTACCTTTTTAACCACTCCCCTGGCTCCCATTACTTATATAGAGAGAAGACTCCTAAATTTCTGTCTCCAGCCCAGATATTTCCCCTCCCCTGGCCCTTGCCTTGGCTAATGCCTACACATTTTCCATCTCCCACTTACGCGCCATTTGCTCCCAGAGGCTTATTCATCTCCTTGGGCCATGTGAGGTCTCCTATCACATGTTCCTGTGGCATCCTGGTCTTCATCAGAGCACTTATTACGGTGTTTTTGTAATTATTTAATCAAATATTTCTTCCACAGGTCTGCAAGGTCTTCAAGGGCACAGACCCTGCCTGACCAAATCACTGTTGCTGCCCAGGGCCACTACAGTGCTTTGCCTTTTTTCCAGTGTTTGGTAAGTAATTTGTTCTATCAATGAATGGTTATCTACTTCTTCTAGAGAATAAACCTGTCTTTCTTTAAGGCGTGCATCCAGACCATTTCACCCTATTTGGGTGGTCCTTCCCAGAGTAAGATAAAACTGAAGTGGCTCGATGCCAATATATTACCAACAGAGTGTGGTGGCTTAGGCAGAGTTTCCTAAAAATCGGAGCTTGCGACAAGGCTTACATGCTAATGTTTTATGTGGGAAGTGTTATCCCAGGAAAGTGAAGGAAAAGAGAAGAGAGGCGGGAAGGATGGGAAGCAACTCAAGGTGATATGTTACTGTGCTGGTCTCTGGTTCGTGATAGCCTGTGTGTGCACACACACACAATGACAACAAACAAAATAATCATAGCCAGTTGCTCAGCAGGTGCACCTGTCTGCCATGCAGACCAGACAGAAAAACCATGCCTCAGAACAGGTCTTGGGAGTAAAAAGGGAAGGGGATTTATCCTCCCATTCCTGCTTCCATTGATAAAGTTAAGCCCCATGTGGAGAGAACTTCCCTGTATTTATGGTTTGTTATGTCTGACCCTCTTGAAAGCCACTGAGGAAGTCAGAGGAAGTCAGAGTTCATGCCCTATGATATGGCATTTCATCCAAGCCACATATATGTGGGACAGAGTAAATATCGCAGGCCTGACACTGCTATTTGCCAAAAGGCCTGCTGGAAAGGTTGGACCTTGACTGGCATCAGGGAACTTGGATTTCAGAAGGGTTCACGTCATTGTGCCTAGACCTTTTTGTGCAAATTTATGCCGATCACCCGTTTTCCTTCTGCAAGTCTGGAGTTTTGGTATGTCCTGGCAGACGTTACCTCCATGGCTAGTCCCCAATAAAAATCACAGGGCAGTGAGTCTCCAGTGAACTTCCCCGGTGGACATTTCAGACGTGTTGCCACAACCCATTGCTAGAGGAATTGAGTGAGTCCTTGGGACCCCACTGGGAGACATCTCTTGGCAGCTTGTGCCTGGTCTCCCCTGAACTTCTCTCCACATACTTTTCCCTTTGCTGGTTGCACTTTGTATCCTTTGCTGTAATAAATCATAGCCATGAGTACCACTATATGCTGGAGTCCTGTGTGTCCTAGACAATTAACCAGCCTGGGGTGGTAGTGGTCTGGGATACCCCCGACACGGTGTACGTAGCTGGTTGGCCTCATGTGAAGGAACCTATCAGGCTTTGGGTAATTGGTTGGCCAAGGCAGAGGCTGAAGTGAAGCAAGAGGATGAGGATCTGGGGGACAGGGGAGGCTGAGGAGGTACAAAGGTACAGAGATGTGTCTGATACCTGTAGAAAAAGAGCCCAGATGGACCTTGGCAGCCACCAGCTGTGCAAACTACTCCCTGGATCAATGTTTCTTTCTGCCTCACTTCCATCACAGAAAATTGGTGACAATTATATCTACCTTGCAGGATTGTAAGGATTGGCATAACGTATGACTTCCTTTAATCCTGTTGACTTTTGGGAAAAGATATCTTGACCCCTTATTTTTAGGCTGTAGTATTTGGATAGATTACATGGAGTGTGGCAGGGAGGGAGATGGAGGGAGTGAAGATGCAGTAGTGCGTGAAGACTGCCAGTGTGTGTGGGGAGGAAGTCACCATTTCTACTTCACCAATGCTGAATGGAATGTTCTGGAGAAGATAGTACCTGGTTCTAGATGTTGCGGTAGGTTTTGCTGGATATAGAATATTTCCAAGAGCATTCTCTTGGAGTCCAGCTGATTATTAGACTGCCCACATACAACTTTTCAGATGGTGGTCATCTTGAGCTTGACCTGAGACCAGCCGAAGACCACACAGGACATTCTTAGGTCCCCATTTCCTCTGTCAGTGAGTATTAAAATCATTTGGCTGCCAGCAACAGACTTTAACTAACTTAAGCAAAAATGCATTATTGGAAGGCTTCAGCGTAGCTTGTGAAGAGTAGTAGCTGGACCAGTAGGCCTCAGGCAGGGCAGACGCCAGGGCATGTCTGGGTACCTCAGCAGTTGGACCAGCACTCCAGAATGTGATCGTTGGATGGCAGCTACTACCTCTTGGCTCCCCTGTTTGTCAAAGATTCAGATTCCCTACAGAGGGGTTGTGATTACCTTCCTTGGAACACTTAACCACCCTGGTAATCAGGGGGAGGATTTCTGTAATTGGCAACCAAATAGAAATACATCAGGGGGGAGAGAGTTCCCCAAACGAAGGAAGATGCCATGACCAGAAGCAGGTCAGACATCAACACAAACTTGCTTTTCTGGCGTGGCCTTTGCCCTATGGAACTCAAATCACCGGGTCACAGTTCTGCCTCTGGGACATCTGAAGCCTGGTGCTACCAGGGGAGCCTGGGGCTTTGTCAGATTTGGTCACTCTTGAGGGTTTGCTGCGTCCTCTTGGTTTCTTCATGCTTTCCAGGCATGCCCAGAAAACATTTTGGGACAGTCCCCTGTAGATGTTATTGTGACCTTAGGTTATAACTTTGTAGAGCCTCAGTGGTTTTTCAACCTGAGCACTTTCATATTTCATGCCTCTCCAAGCCTTGAAGATGCTCTCCTGTTTGCTCTGAGTGCGTTTTCCTCTGCGGCAAATGCCTGCTCACCTTTAAGCCCCACTGCCATTTTTCTCTATGCAGCTTTGGCAGAGTCTCATGTAGAATCCAGATCTCGAAGCTTCCAGCTGGAGTCATTTCAGTGATGTAGCTACTGATGAGGGCTTTGGAGTCCAACAAACCCTGGTTTCAGTTCTGCATTTACTGTATTAGATAACCTTGAAAATTTGACTTACTGTCTCGGAGACTTGGTTTTCTCTTCTTTATTTTTTTATTTTTATTATTTTTTTTTTTTAAAGATTTTATTTATTTATTTGAGACAGAGAGAATGAGAGAGAGAGAGCACATGAGAGGGGGGAGGGTCAGAGGGAGAAGCAGGCTCCCTGCCGAGCAGAGAGCCCGATGTGGGACTCGATCCCAGGACTCCAGGATCATGACCTGAGCTGAAAGCAGTCGCTTAACCAACTGAGCCACCCAGGCGCCCGGTTTTCTCTTCTTTAAAGGAAATATTAACAGTACTCTGCACATAGCTTTTTGAGAAAATTAAATAAGATAATGCATGCAAAGTGGCTTGCACAATGCCTGGCACACAATAAGTGTTCAATAAATGGTAGCTATTATTGTATTGTGTTCCTGTCCCAAGAACATTATGTAAATGAATTAAAGTATAGAGAGCTTGAAAATCCTCAGGGGCAAGTAGAGTAACCAAAATGTGCAAAGACTTGGAAAGCCCCAGGGAAGAGTCAGTATTGAAAAGCCTGCTACTGTAAAAGTTGTAAACAAATCTTAAAATACTAATTAGGCAGACGCATAATTCGCTCTCCTAAATAGTGAAATATATGCAGTTGTTGTTCATGGTTCAAAATAATAAGTTCTAAATTAGTCACTCAGAGCATTATTAATAACGAAACACAGCCTGCAAAGTAGCTAAAGCTGTATTTTTGACCCTCATGAATTTAGTAATATCAAAATCAGACTTTTTTGAGATTATCATAGATCGCTAAGAGGGTTGGTTCTTGTGGGAAGATGATTGGATTTGTAACTGGAACACCTGAGTTTGAGTCCCGGCACTGCTGATTGTTAGCTACGTGATCATGGGGGAAGACACAGCTCAGCACAAGTTTCAACTGGGGACAAAGAGGCAGCAGAAAATGTCATGTCCACTCTCAAGACACCAGTAGGCTAGTTGAAAAGATACACAGCACGTAGCCAATGTGTCCTTCTCAGCTGTTCTTACTTTAAATCCGGGGAAATACAAAGGAGGAGAAAGTTCAGAATTGATTCAAGAAAAGCCATCTTGAGGGGAGTCTTGGATTGTGTCCTATGGTTCAGGTTAGGAGCGGGGAGGACAGTTTGCACAGCTAGAACAGAATGAGTAAAACAGATGAGGAGACAGCAAAGGCGTGTCTGGTAGCGGGCAGTCGGTAATCAGTTAGGGGACACATCTGTATCCGTGCAGGATGATCCCAGCGCTGTCCTAGGTGCTGTGGGTGGACCAGAAAGAAGAGGCTTGATTTTCATTTCCTGGGAGGTTGCAATCCACAAAACACTAGGAGAGGGAGAAGAAATACTCGTAAAGCACCCGAAGAAGAGACAGGGCATGAGTTAAGTGCTCCATGCTTTTGAACTGAACCGCGGGGTTTAGCCATCTCATAAACTCTGGCTGACATTTTTCTATAGAGGAAGACTGCATCTTTAAATCCACAGCAGGAGAAAACATTGCTGTTTGCCAAGTTTCTGCTAAGCCATCCTGAAAAAAAATATTCAACAGCTTTCACCAGCCAGAGGCCCCGATACCCAATCTCTGTCTCAAATGATAAATGACATTTGTCAGTTGACAAAGCAAATAGCCTCGACCATTTGAGGACATGGTCCTGCAGTGCATACACTCCTGTTGAACCAGCCAAGAGCACCTTGAGGTGAGAAAAAGCCTCTTTGTGTGTGAGCCCTCTGGAGAGAGGACCTAGAAACAAGCAGCCTCTGTGTTGCTCGGAGGGCAGTCCCTCATTAGCAGCTGGAAACTTGGTAGAAAATATCTGTCTGGGTGAGAGAGGATTGCTCAGGTCTGGGGCTGGATTAGCTGGGGATGGCCTTGAACCTTGCTTTGCTGGTGGCCATGCACTTTGCCTATGTTTCTGCTGAGATCCGTGCTCTTTCCCCCAGTATCCTCTAGATCCAGTTGTCTTAGCGTAGATGTCAATGTGATTAGCTGGAGACAAAATTAAGGAGTACAGCTCGCATGACACCAGTAGCATAGTTGGTGGTGTGCACAGAGAGGAAGGGTAAGTGATTTTGGCATTTGGGGAGGAGGGACACATTTTTTTTTGTGTGGTTTTCTCTCTAGAAATTGCAGGGTGTTTAATAGCCGTGGCCCCACTCACTGAATAATGTAATTGCCCCCAGTCATCGTGACTGTTAAAATCCTCCACACCTTCCCAACCTCCACCTTCCAGGGCTTGTGGGAGCCCAGAAGCACGTGGGGTGGATGGATGCCTGCAGGGGATCTTGTCCTCTCTCGGACCCCAGCCTGCTCTGCTGTTCTTGAGGAGCCTGCGACAGGGCAGAATCTCTGCCCTTCTCAAAACTGGCCCCTGGGGGTAGGGGTGAGGGTGATGGACTATAGATTTGGTGTGTCCCTCATTCTGCTTCCAAAGCTAGCTGTTTACTCCATACTGAGCCCCCTGGAGGAATCTATCAGCTTTCCAGAATGGGGACGAGGGCAGGGCACTGGGCTCAGGGGAGCTGGGAAAGGCAGGCAAAAATAGTCAGCCAGTCAGTTATGGGGCATCACAGTTGTCTCCTGACTGCAAACGGTTCCTCAGGAGAAGGACTTCCCAATTTGATCCAGTTCAAGTTGAAGGCTGGGGACAGAGGGAGCTCTAGGGTCAAGTGGTCTAACCATGTGTTCCAGTGTTTGCCAATGTGTGATCCATTGACCATTTGCATTAGAGTGACCTGGGATGCTTGAGGAAAACCACAGATTCATGGCCCATGAGACCTCCTATGTCCAATTCTCTGGATTTGGAACTGGGAATCTGAAGTTTCCAGAATCTGTGATTCTTTGTCAAGCTAAAGTTTGAGAGAACTAAGGATCTTCCAATGCTCGAGTTCCCTCTGTAAGAACCCTAATGAATAACTGTCCTTTCTCTGAACATCTCTACTAGAGGGGGTTCTCATTCTCTGTGGAGATAGCCCTTTGTCTCCCTGGATAGCTCGGTGCTCTGCAAGCTTTCCCCGGTGGGTAAAGTATGGTCTCACTGATGGGGAGAAACTCCAAACTCAAACTCTGTGTGTGTGTGTGTGTGCATGTGTGTGTGTATGAATAAATGCATTTTGCACTGGGCTCGAAAGGGTATACACTAAAATCACATGTGGCTCCTCGTGGAGGGAGAGAGTAAAATCTGGGTATATGGGAAGTTAAGGGGGGAACTTTATATTCTCTATATATCTGTACTGCTTGAAGTTTTCTTCGACAATGTACATGTATTAGTTGTGTAGTTTAAGAATAAAAGACAGAGCAACACCAACACTGATGTTCTTGATACTGAGCCAAACCTGCTTCACTCTGTATTTTCCCTTTAGTTCTAGAGGAATCACAAAGGGTTGCATTGAATGACTAGCTTTTTCTCCACCTGCCAAGTTTTTGAATGCCATTAGGTCTGTCCCTTTTAGGCACCAGCTCTCTAGGCCAAATGGTCCTGGTTCCTTGACCTTCACATTGTTATCGGGTGCATGACTCTTCCTGGAAATTGCCCCTCTTTACCTGCCTGGTGATGCTGTTCAGCTTGACCGTATTCTGTGAAAGTTACGTTCTGTGCTCTGTACTGAAAGCAATATTCTCGGTGTGCTGTGACCAGAACAGAGGGAGTAGGACAGTCATTTCTGACTTACTAGGTCCTATCTTTCCATTAACACTGCTTAAGCCTTTTTGGCAGCCATATCACACTGATGACTCCTCTTGAGTGGAGAGTCAACTAAAACCCCTAAAATCTTTGTCACACCAGCTGCTGCCAAGGCTCATCCCCACCACCCTATACTGCTTTCAGTTTTTCAGTTGGCTTTCTGGACTGAAGTGGAAAACCTTAGACTAATTCCTATTAAACTTCATGTTGTTAGGCTTGGCTCATTGATCTAGGAGGCTGAAACCTCTCTCTCTTTCTCTCTCTCTCTCTCTTTTTTTTTTCGGATCCTGATTTTGTTCTCAGAGGAAACCTTTTTTTTTTTTTTTTTTTTGCAAAGGTTGATTTTATTCAGCTGCAAAGGGGGAAGCCCCCACAAAACTCTCTTTATTTTGAACAGGAGGCTCTCCTAACAAATCAGCCTGAGCTTGGCATTTTCTAATACCCTGAACAAATGCAGAACTTGCTGTCCCTTGATTGGACAAGGCTCCATTTCAAGGTCTGCTACCTGCAGGCTTTGAAGGCAGGTCCCATGACATACCCCACCAGGCTGAAAGAGAGCTCTGCAGACAACAGTCCCCTTCCCAGACAGATGGGTGTCTCTCTTCAGCTGCAAGATCCCCTGGGAAGGCTCGACTAGGAGCATCTTCCTGAAATGAGATGACTGTGTATTGTGAACGGCTTTATTGCTCAGAGCATCTGGATGTGTTGTGATAAACAGCATGATAGATGGCTTTAACGCCTCTAGAAGGGGTTGCCCAGAGAGAAGGAACAGAACAGAGAACGTTTACTTCCCTATTGCTTGGAACAGAGCAGTGTCACTCACAAAGACTCCGCCTGAGTGGGTTTTTCCTGTTTATACTTGTGGCAATTTCAGCACCATGGACCTGAGGGGGACTTAAAGAAGGGGAGATTGGCTGGAGGTAGTGAGCTGGATGGGCAGAGTTCATTTATACCTGCAGCAAACATTCCTTGAGGATTGATGCGGGTCACTGTGCTAGGCACTAGGGATAAATGGTAAGAAACCAGGTATGAGCCTTGCACTCACAAAGCTTTCAACTTAGTCAAAGAGCCATATGTTAATAAGGTGGTCACTTACATACAAATATAATCACAATTTTAGTATATGTGCTGCCGAAGCGAGCACAATACAAGTATAATCACAAGAGGGTAAATGTAACAAAGAGAACATGTAATGATGGGGAGTCTGGTTCTGGTCTGGAAGGTCAGGGAAGCCTTCTTGAAGCCGTGACACTTCACATGAAATCTGCAAGTTGAGTAGGAGGTTACTTGGCAATGAGG
The DNA here is from genome assembly GCF_002201575.2 of Neomonachus schauinslandi. Taxonomy (NCBI): domain Eukaryota; kingdom Metazoa; phylum Chordata; class Mammalia; order Carnivora; family Phocidae; genus Neomonachus; species Neomonachus schauinslandi. The sequence goes on along the minus strand of NC_058405.1, from coordinate 51,258,378 downwards.
TAGAAGATATAATAGGTATATACTAAGTATGTGCAAAAGCCCTGTGGCAGGTGGAGACACAGCATGGTCAAGGATAGGAAAGAAGGCCAGTGTGTCTGGGTGAGGAGAATAAGGGGGAAGCATGTTGCAGTGGAAGGTTAGAAATATTGGCAATGATTGTGTAATAATAATAACAATATTGATAATAATTGATGTTTTTACTTAAGATTTACTATGTTCCAGGCATCATACTAAGTACTTCATATGTATCGATTCATTTCCTGTTTCTGATAAACATATGAGATATGTGCTCTTCTTACGTCTCTTTAACAGAAGAGGAAATTGAAATGGAAAAGTTAACTAACTTCTCCAGATTGATAAGGGGCAGCACTCTTCAGCATCCTGGAGTTCCTTGTAGGGATTTGCTCTCTATCTTAAGTACTCTGGGATGATGCTGGAGATTTTAAACAGGACAGAGAGATGATAAGATTTGTGTCTTGAGATTTCTCTGGCTACTGGGTGGGGAATGGCAGGAGAGAAGCAAAAGGGGCAGGGGACAGCCAACAGAAACAGTCCCACTGGTCCAAGCGGGAGATACCAAGAGCTCGTACTGGCATGGTGGCTGTGGTGACGGTGGAAAAAGACTGATTGGAGAGGTAAAATATTTTTGAAGTAAATCAAGAGCTTATAAGAAATTGGACCGAGGGTGAGGGGGAAGAAGATTGAGGATGACTCAGCTTTCCGTCAGACCCAACTGGATGGATGGGGAAGATGACCGCCTTTGGCATCCTAGGTGTGATGGGCTTTTGAAAGAACCAAATAGGCAGTTGGACATGGTGTTCAAAGGGGAGGGCTGGACGCTGATTCCCGGAATCATTGGTGAATAGGTGGAGAATGAGGTGGTGGCCTGGGTGGAATTTTCTTTGGGAGAAAGTACGGTGTAAGAGACCAAGAGGGCCTGGGACTGACTTAGCCCCAAGGAAGTCCAATGCACAATGGCCGGATAGAGGAGGGAAGTCTATAAAGAAAGGTGACTGAGAAGAAAGTGACCAGGGAATGGAAACCAGGAGAGTATGAGGGTACAATGTCCGGGAGAGAATCTGTTTGTGGGAGATGCAGGGCTACCAGAGCTGTACGTGGCTGAGATGTCAAACAATATGAGAAACTGTCCTTGGGATTCAACAACATGGGAGATTGTATTCATCTCCTGGGGCTGCCCTAACAGATGACCACACACTGGTTGGCTTAAAACAACAGAAATTGATTGTTTCACATTTCTTGAGGCTCCAAGTCTGAAACCAAGGTATCAGCCAGGCCAGGTTCTCTCTGAAGGCTCTAAGGGAGGATCCTTGTTTGTCTTTTCCTTGTTTCTGGTCGTGGCAGCAGTTTCTGGTGTTCCTTGGCTTGTAGATGCATCACCCCAATCTCTGCCTCCATCTTCACAAGGTTTTCTCCACTGTGCACCTTCTTATAAGGACACTAGAGACAGGGCCCACCCTAATCCAGTACAGCCTTGTCTTGACTTGATTACATCTGCAAAGCACCCATTTCCAGATGAGGTCACAGTCACAGGTACTGGGAGTGAACACATCCTTTGGGCGGGGGGACACGATCCAACCTGCAACAGAGGTCATTGATAATTTTGAGAGCTACTTTTGTGACAAGATGAGAGAAGACAGCTGGAACGTATTGAGAAGGGACTGACAGGTGGGAAATTAGAGCCAGCACAAGAAAAGACAACTCTTTCAAGAGATTTGGCTGACTGGGTCTCTAGAGCACTAGAACTAGGTCAGAAAATCTTCCTCTGAGGTTGAGCTCCACTGTGACTGGTGTGACCTTGGGTAGACCCCTTACCCCCACAAGCCCTGCTTTCTCAACTGGGGAATGATATGTCCACACAACTCACCTTTAGAGTGACTTTGAACTCGCATGAGGCTTCAGGGAGAAAGGGCACAGGAAGACTTTGTAGACTCTAAAAGCAATAAGAGATGCAGGCAGTTATGATGATGTGGTTTTCAGGAAGACTCCTACCATGTTTGGATATGTGTCTGTGGGTCAGTTTGAGGCAGGGGTCCCAGGTGGAACAGCAGGATTTTGGAGTCTCCGTCCTCGAGCCTGCTGACTCACCCAGACAGCACCAAGCCCCACCTGTTGAGCGGCCTGGCCTTCCGTCGTCCACCCAAGCACTTTGCCTGCTGTGTGGGGGTGACTTCGTGGCGCTGTGTTCCTCTGTCCCTGCACATAGGATTCATGTCAGTCTGGAGCCTTACACACTCAATCTTGGAACCTCTGATGCTGGCAGGGAAGTTGGAGCTTAGAGTCTTTGTTTCTTGGGTACCAGTCAGGGGCCTGTGGACTTTACTTGCTGAGGTCTCTGATCCTGCGGCTGTCACTGGGGCAGGCCACTGGGAGCCAGTTCTCAAGACCTGTGGGTTGACAAGTAGGGGGCCACTGTGCCACAGGGGCGGGGGAAACCGGCCTGAGGACAAAAGCTGGTTGTCAAGCAAGCCAAGGGCAGGCAGGATGCACCGTCTGAGTTGTAACTGGAGATCCTGGGCAGCCTGGAGCTTGGAAATGGGGTGGCAGGAAGCAGGCAGCACCGGGGAGTCAGGTGGGCTGACAGCTGTGGCAGGCTCTGTGCGGAAGGGCAGATCATCCTCCCAAGAGGAGGAGCTGGTTGGCTGCAGGGCCTTCGTTGCTAGCAATGATGAATTTACTCCTTGCTGGATTTGTCAGGTGTCAGGGCCCAGGTTGGGGGCTGGCTGGCGAGGGGAGGTGCCAGGGCTCGGAGGCCACAGCAGGGGGCAGGGTAGCAGGGCCTCTGGGTGGGGCCCCTGGTCTGGCTGGGATAGGGGGGCCACGGAGGAAGCACAGGAAGAAGAACTCCCACCACAGCAGCCCTTCTGTGCACACGAGTCACCGAATCTCCCAGGATCTCCTTCAAATGCACATTTGGGTACAGTAGCTCAGATACAGTAGCTCTGGGGTTGGGCAAGAGATTGCGCATTTCTGAAAATTCACAGGTGCTCCTGTTGCTGCTGGCCCATGGGCCACGTGTTGGGGAACAAGATTAGCAAGACGGGGATTCATTGTCACTGTTTAGGAGAATCTCAGGACATTTGACAGTAGGAACTGCAGCCGAGTTTCCAGAACTAAGAACCTGCAAGCTGTCAGCGCTGACAGCTTCTCTCTCCTGAGCCACACGGCCTCTTGTCTGCACATCTGCTCTCTCCTCTTTAGCCTGCCTTCCTCTGCAAGCCTTTGTAACTTGCCTTGCCCTTGGCTGTCATTACCACCTCAAGGGCTCCAGCCCCGACCTTATGGCTTAAGCTCCTAACTCTCTTGGGCTATCGTGGTTTTGGTCTCTTACTTTAGACTTTTTCTCTGTCAAAATTCTGATTGGCTTGGCTGGTCAGGTGTCTGCATTCGGTCCAAGCAGCGGTGCAAGGGGGCCAAAGAGCAGAGGTTCTCAGGCATGCTTTCATCAAATGAAGTCATGGGACACCACCCATTGGGCAGGCTCCGTGAGGTGGATCAGGAAAATTGGAGCCTCGATGAACTGTTTTAAACAAGTGTGATCAGAAACTTTGGGGGGAAAAAAACAATTAGAATTTTAGCATATATTTTGGCCGCTTTCCAAAATGCAAATTCATTTGAATTATTTATGGAACTAGATGGGTGAGCACCAAGATCTTTTTCTTGCTTAAGGCTCTGGAAGGAGCAAGGGCTTGACATGAGCCCAAATATGCCTCAGCAAGAAGTGACCAGGTGGGGTGTAGAGATGAAGGCCCTGTGGCTTGAGACAAATTAGGAGGAGAGGTAGGGGAGTGTGGAGATGGGGCTGTTGGTTGGTTGGTTCGTGTGTCCCCAGGTGAGCTTGCCTGTGAAGGAGCTGCTGTAGCCTGCAGGAACTGACGGTGATGACCCAGCCGCCGGTCTCAGCTGCAGGGGGGTGGCTGAAATTTCAACCACAGCAGTCGGGTCTGGACATGGTGAAGGGTCACGCTCATAACATCTCGGACTGTTCAATCCTAGAAATGTACAGATAAGGAAGCAAGATGCAGAGAGCCTCTGACCTGCTCAAGGTTAAACTCCCAGTTGGTGGCTGAGCTAGCCAAGAATGCCCGTGTCCTGACACCCAGCCCTGAGCTTTTTTGAAAATGAGGAAACTCTTAAGAATACACAGTACTATAGTTGTGCAAGACTGTTGAATCACAGACCTGTACCTCTGAAACAAATAATGCAATATATGTTAAGAAAAAAAAAAAAAAGAAGATAGTAGGAGGGGAAGAATGAAGGGGGGAAAATCGGAGGGGGAGACGAACCATGAGAGACGTTGGACTCTGAGAAACAAACTGAGGGTTCTAGAGGGGAGGGGTGTGGGAGGATGGGTTAGCCTGGTGATGGGTATTAAAGAGGGCGCGTTCTGCATGTAGCACTGGGTGTTATGCACAAACAATGAATCATGGAACACTACATCAAAAACGAATGATGTAATGTATGGTGATTAACATAACAATAAAAAAGTAAAAAAAAAAAAGAATACACAGTACTTCCAAGCTTTTTGTTCCCACAGAAGTTAGTTTGCAAAGCAGTTGTGGAGGACTCTCCGAAGAAGGGCAAACCGTCCCCGAGGGGATGGAGCTGGTTGCTGCAGGAGCTCCGTTGCCAGCAATTATTAATTCACTCCTGCTGGAGCTGTCTTGGGGGGCCTCCCGCGCACAATAACATTAGGAGTGTTGGCAGCTGCGGAGGGAGAAGCCCTGCTCCCTCTGGGAGGGAGGAAGGTGCGACTCCTTGCAAGGTTGCTCTCCTCCCAGGCTCTGCTTGCTCTGGGGAGAAACCATCAGCGCTTGAGGGCCTGGGAGCAGGCTGCGGAGGACACAATGTTCCCAGGGATGGTGGCAGATCTTGGAGAAGGGACAGAAGCTGGGCCAAGAGACTGGAACTTATGCAAATCAGGCCTGAGGAGGGTTCAAGGAGGGGGCAGCCCCTGCCTCTGCCTTCCCACTCAGTATACCCAGGGTCAGACACCTTAGGAAGAGGGAAAGAGAAATCCTCAGGAGGAACATAGGCTTTTATCCTCAATGATAAGCTTGCTCGGAGGGTGTGTGTGCTTTTGTGTGTGTGTGTGTGTGTGTGTGTGTGTAAGTCAGTGAGCCTTCCTTTTCTCTTGAACCTTTTCTTGCTAAAATAGCCCATGTATCAAAATGCCTGTAGGGCGGAGAGGTTTAGCAGAAGGAAAAGTTGGTGGTTCGGGAAGCAGGAAAACTGGGTTAATCGTTGCAATAGGCCTGGGAGCAGCTGAGCATTTCTTCTGGGGTCTGGAGGTCACCAGAACTTCTTTTTTGGAGGGCCAGGCCACTGGGGGCTGTTGCATATTGTTGTGCAGGCTGCACACTGCATAGTTCCAGGGGCCGCCATTCCCATCATGCGTGTGAGGCTCCCCTGCAGTGGCCTGCATTTGCACAGGTGATTCACTTAGGGACCACCCTGGGCCAACTGTGAAATTTAGAAACAGTGTCTTCCTCTCTTCTCTCACTGCACTCTTTCTCCTGTTGGGCAACTTATGTTCCTGCAGCTGCTCAGTTGGGACTGTATCCTCCAGTTTAAAACGTTCCCTTCCTTCCCTCCCTGACCCCACTCCCTTGATTCTCTGGGCATGACTGACTGCCATAGAGGAAATAAATCTGACAAACACTGTGCTAAGGAAAACATCGAATAATAGAATCAGAAAGCTGGGAGGAACCTGGGAGGTCGTCCAGGTCAGAGACTGCAGACCCTGTGCCAAAGGGCTTTGGTGTTTTCTTAAATTCAAATGTGAAGGCTTTCCATTTTCCAGTTCTTCCTAGACCCACCACTGTCTATTATTTCCCACCTGCCTGCTTAAATCAATTATGTTACCTGTCTGCCTCCAGGTTGGTGTGTCTGAGTCTAGAGGCCCCCAGTCTAAAGATTAGACTGTTTAAGGATTAGGGAGTGGAGGCTTGAAGAAGTGGCCCGATTTGCTGCACTTTCTTAATATGTTCCCTCTCTGAGGAGTATTGGCTTTTTCAAGGATGGGAGCTGTAGAGGCAACTCTGAGGAATAAATCTCAAATGGAGAGGAACTGCCCAGCATCATACAATTTATTTGCTGGCTGGCTGGACTCTCTGAGACGTTTGTCCTCATTTTCTCCAAATGTAAAATGAGGGTGTTGGACTACTTGACCTTACGTCTTCTTCCAGCTCCTTTATCATCTCATTTCCTCCCCAGAGAAGTTGGGAAGATTCTGCTGGCAAAGATTAATGGTTAGAATCTCTCAGAGTCTCTCCAGGGTTCACACCCCAACAAAGTGTATGCACTCTAAATAACTTGATCAAACCACATTAGAATCAGTCATCTGATAGTTAATATCTGAGAAACTGATTGGATTGCTGTATGAGCCTTCTAATTTCGTTAAGATGACCTAAAAAGTTGGATTGACTCTTTAGTAGTCATTAAATTGAATCTGTGCTGGCTTCTCATTTTGGCTCTGTTATCAGCATGTGATCACACGATTTGTAGAAAGGTGTTTGTTGCCCCAAGTTTGCATTATAGGTGTGGAATAAAGAATTTGGCTGGCTCTATACCTGGTTCCTGGGAGATAGTGTCTAAACCATTGGAGTTTCCCAAGTGATAGGAGTGTCTTTGTTACTCATGGTGGGCCCCTTCAACCACACTTAATAGTTTTTGATAATGAGGTCACTCAGGATGTGGACTGATTATGCCAGCAAGATCAAACTTGCGATGAGAGGGTTGGGGTTTGGGGCTAGTGATAACAGCCCAGCCTCTGGGAAAACAAAGGTGGCTGGGGATTGAGTTCAGTCAAGTGGCCAATGATTCAATTAATCAGTGCCTACATGATGAAGCCCCAATAAAAACTCTAGATACTGAAGCTTGGGTGAACTTCCCTGGTTTGCAATATTCTTTCATACTGCCATACATAGATGAGACAATCCCTGAGGAGGATGGAAGCTTCACATTCAGGATTCTCCCAGACCTCACACTATAAGTCCCTCCCTTTGAACTGGTTCTGATTTGCATCTTTTTGCTATAATAAAACTTTAATCATCAGTGTAGCACTTTTCTGAGTTTTGTGAGTCATTCTAGCAAATTATTGAACCTGAGGGCATAGTGGGAATACCCAGATTTGTAGCCAGTGGGTCAGACGTGAGGGTAGCCTGTGGATCCCTGAACTTTAGCTGGTGTCTGGTGTAAGGGCAGAAGACTATGCCTTTAACCGGTGAAGTCTGGCCCAACTCCAGGTAGTAGGAAAAAGAAAAGAAGCAAGAGGTTATGTGGAGAAGAGCTGGTGGGTGGAGAGAAGAAATTCCAAGAAGGTTCCAGGACTACTCTTTCCATATATGCAGGACATGCTTTCCCATATATCTATGGGCACCTGTCTGCCTTCTCCACCCCTCTCTTGGGTCCCAATTCTCAATTCTGGAAGAAGCCACTGGATTCTTAAGAGAGGCCCCCTCATGGTCTGATTAGTAGCCTGCAGGGTGAGCAAAGTATTGATCCAGAGTGCAGGCTCTGGAGCAGACTGCATGGGTTCAAATCCTGATATCACCATTAACCAGCTGTGTGACTCAGCTAGGAAAAGTACTCATGCTCTCTGCCTCTTTCTCATCTGTAGGATGGGGATAATAACCCTACCTCATTAATTAGAGGAATAGTCATACATAAAGCACTTAAGAGTTTCACAGAACACAGGAAAGTCTCTATTAATTCTTCTTCTCTACTGAGCATTACTCTTAGAGAAAGCGTAATGTACCGTAGAGGGAGTGGGCTTTGGAGGTAGACCTGGGTTCCAAGTCCTGTCTCTGCCACCACCCTGCTGCACAACTTTGGGCAAGATACTCGAGTTTCTCCATGCTCCATTTCCTAATCAACACAGTGGAGCCATTGATATTTAAAGCCTTACCCAAGGCATAGAAGTGAGGTATCCTAAGCCCCTGACCCATGGTAGGTGTTCAGTGAACAATGGCTGTAGCTCTGGTCACTAGCTCTGCTGGTAGGTGTTAGAACTGATAAGATGCCTGCCAGGGGGTATATGCAGTCAGAAACATGAGGCAATCTTGCAGGCGGTCGTGATAGAGGTTCAGTGGAGGTACTACTGGTGAGTGTGGTCTTGGAGTCCCTGAACCAGAGGGGAGTCAGGTTATAGGGATACGCAAAGTCAACTAAAAGTGAAGACCATGGCCTAATGTTTAAGTTAGGTTGCTAAGAGATTGATAGGGGGAAGAGAGAGGCCGGCTGTCTCTCTAGGAGATGCTCCCACAGAACAAGTTGTGGGGCAAGCTCCAGCAGCTCAGGGTTTGTCACAGGGAAGGTGAACTCCACAGCTATTCCCCACAATGGGCTTTGTTAGTTATATGTCATATTGTTTGTTTATTGAATAGGTATTTGACAGAAGTATACTCAGCAGAGCACATCAGCAGGGATGGTGTTTTACCAGCAGATAAATTAGAATCGTGGAGTTAGCTAAGGCATAACGAAGTACATGGCATAAATATGTCATTTGGCCATTATGAATTCATTCCTGTATACGAATCTTTAATGCATCTCTATCAAACCGTTAAATGAAAAGTTCTTTTTATAGCAGGCCTGTATTTTAATTACAGGCAGCAATAATATTAGCGCAGCCTCGAGGAGCGGTGGCAGTCTAGCTGGCGCCTGTCCCCAGCTCTCTGTGAAAGCCCATGCAAGCCCTCAGAGCATACTCAGCCCTGCTCGGCCTCTCCGGTTCCTTCCTCCCTCCATCCTGCTTCTTTCTCCTCCAGTTAGTATGGAAAGTAGGAAGGAACCGGCAGGCCGGTGGTGTGAGGCAGGAAAGGAGAACCGGATAAGACCTTGGGGCTCAGCCAAGGCACACGAGGGGAATGAGGTGCCGGGATCAGTGGAGACCCCCTGGGAGGCCAGGGCAAACCCTTCCAAAGTGTTCTTGACTGATGCTTCAATTCCCCACTCCCTGGTGAGAAAGCTTTCTTTCTGAGGCTTGCAGTTGAAAGTTGAAAGGCCATTCGCCCCCTCCCACTGCCCTTTCCCTATTTTTCCCCCCTGGTGGGGAAGAAAGGATGAAAAAGAGGCTAAGAAAGCAAAGAAAGAGACTGTCACAGTGCCCATTCCTTGGCTATCAATCATTGGTTGGGGGTGAGGAGGTGAGTCGGGGGAGAAAGCAGGAAGGGTGGAGGAAGGTCCCAGGCTGCTTTTTGAAAAGCTGAAAAGTTTCCATTTCTATTCAAATATTATTAACACAATGGGAAAGAGCCATGAATTTCACAAGCTTTCTTATAAATAATTTGGACCCTGAGTGCAGCTTCATATGTCATGTTCCTCTTCCTGGTCCAGCCGCACTCATACCACTCATGCCACACACACCTCTAACTGTGCATCCTGTCACTAGCAACCTCAGGAACCTAGGATTCTCTCTCTCTCTCTTTCTTTTTTTTTTTTCTTCCTTGACCAATTTAAAATGATTGTGTGGGAAGCTCAAAAGATATGCTGGGAACTTCAGAAATCTCTACAGTAAATGCTGATCTCTGATGTAGGTCTTCAGAGAACTCATCTTAAAGGTTTCAGGGGTAGAAGATTTCAACTTCGCAATTTTGATTGCACGTTCATAGGATTCACTCCCCACCCCCTTTTTCACTTCCAGATAATGTAAGAGAATTTGAAGGCTCCCAGGAAAAGAAAGCAACTCCAGTCAATTTCTATTACGCAACCCCTTTCTTTTGCGTGTAGGAAATAGAAAGAAGGCAAAATATCTTTGGGTAATTAGCAGGTTTGCCTGGAAACCCGTGCTTGCTGACTGAAGGGAGGCAAAAGACTGGGGCAAAGGAACCTTGCTCTTGATGTCATCAAACCTATTCATTATCACATCCTTCCCCGTGAGAGTGTGGGTTCTTTTCTCAGTGGAATCATTGTACCCATTTTATTTTTGACATTGGGCATGGCCAGTGTATTCTTTTTCTTATATTTATAGAAACATATGCTATTTGCATGATATTTAAAGGACATTTTAGAACACTGAGTGGGGAACTTTTCGAATGAGATTTGATTTTAGAAATTACCTTGTTCGCCTCTTCAATTTTTGGAAGAGGAAACTGAATATGGAGAGAAACATCTTATCTAAGAGCAGACCATGAGTTAATTGTAGCAAAGGGATTCAACTCAACAAAGAAGAGACAAATGCCCAGTAGACTGATGTAAACAATGGGCAAGTGATAAATACCGATTATCTTGCCATCCTCCATTATTTTAATCCATCAGTAAATGCACCGTTATGTAGCAAGCCCTGGGGATACAGAGAACTGTCACCGGTGGGTGTCAGGATGTGTGTGCTCAGAGGAAAAATGACAGGTGCAAGTGTGTCATTTCCAGAAGAGCAAGAGAAAAATGAAAAAGATGGCAATTTTTATCGTTCCTATTTTTGGGTGGAAAAACCAAGGCTCGAATTTCCTTTTTCAGACATTCTATGGAGTGTAATATGGACTGTGGGCCTCTTAGGACCCAGTGACTCCAGGTTAGCTTGAGGTGCCAATGAAAAATGGAGCACTGGCGTCTCCATTTCAGCCTCATACAGTGTCCAGGAGCCGCTGGGGGTGGGGGGTGGGTGGGGAGCAGGCAGTCTGGCATGAGGGAAAAAGTGTTCTGCAGAAGTCAAGGGAGTAGCGGAGAAGGGAGGAGCGCACTGCATGGGTGTCTGTAGTGGGTACAGGCCAAGGGGGTGAGTGGGGACTGACATCCAGTTTGTGCTGCTGGCCATGCGCCCTGGTAGGGAGTGAGGTTGCCCAGGTGGGCTTGGGGAGAAATGTTCTTTCTGATTCCAACATGAGTCCCTTAAAGGCTAGAGGTGGCCCTGCCCCTGTCCCATTGTGGCCAAGCAGTGAAGAATAGGGGCTAGAGGGAGGGCAGTGGTGGGTGTCTGGCTGAGGAAGAGGTCTCCGAGTGAGCTCTAGAGCCAGCAGCTCATGTGCTCCCAGCACATCCTCCCAGGGCCCAGCTGCCCAAGCCTGCATCTCCCCTGGGGCTCCCGCAAACCCCTGCAGTTTCCCAGCTCTGGGCCTCGAAGGAGAGGGCGGAGGCATTCAGAACGTTTGGACTGGGACTGCCGCATGGTGTGTGTGCGCGTGCACGTGCGCATGTGTTTTGAGTGGCAGCTGCTGGCTTGAGAGAGAAAGTTGGTTTTCAGTTCAAATTCCTGCCTGGGGTTACGGGGAGTTTCATTTTTGGAGGTGGGGTGGCCGTGCCACCAACGACGTTTACAGATTGCCATGGATCCAATTGCAGTGTAAAGCATTGAGCTGCAGAGGGGTCTCTCTTGGCGCTAGATTGATCCAGTGACCCCAGAGAGCATTGTGACGTGGAGGGCAAGCGGCGAAGCGAGACTGGGGGACACAGTGGCAGGAGCCAGTCCCACTGAGAGCCGACTGCGTGCGCGCACGTTTCAGGGGCGCAAGTGGAGGGCAGCGCCGAGCTGCAGTCTTTACAACTTGTAGGCACAAAACCTCTTAAATCATCATTGAAAAGTCATTAGAAATCTGGCAGAAGAGCAGGGTGCAGATTGCCAAGAGAGGACACAAAACCCCATTTTCTCTCCACAATACCTGTAATGAACTGGAAGGGGTGGGGTGGGGCTGAGAAACAGATTTCCTGCCATAACTAAAGTCTCTTTTCAGCCTGGTTTGCCACAGTTTCACAATGTGTTAGAATTTACATTCAAGTGTTTGTTAACCATTCTTCAGCGTAATGAAACGTTTTTATCCATCTGACCTCAACCCTTGCCATATGGTTCCCGAACTGTTGCACTGAAGTCAGACGGTGGCGGGGAGGTTGTGGGGGAGGGGTGCTCGTGGTGGGCAGCACTTTCAGACCAGGCCTCAGTGGGGCTCAGTGACAGGAGTCCCGTCCCTACTCCTGGGAGGCTGTTCCCACAAATTCATTTAAGAGGGAAAAATGCCCTCGGGCGAACCTGTGTCCTTTGCAATTACGAAGTCCTATGTGTCCTGTCATGATCGGTGCTAATTTTCAAGTTTTCATTGGGAAAGTTAAAGGAATTCGTGGATCACTGGCAGCAGATGTTAGGTCTACAACTTGACCTTGGTGTGTGAGTTCCCTGAAGATAGGGACCATCCCTAACTTGGGATTTGGGACAGCACCTTCCACTCTCTGAGGCTTAGTACATCTTGACTTTCCAGAACAATAAGAACATAGTGGGAGCCAGCTCTGTTTGTTTCGAAGAGTGGGGAGAGGACCAAGGGTCAGGTTCTCAAAAGTTAACCGAGGTTCAGTGGAAAATTAAATATTTCCTTGAGTGTGAGCCACAGATGAGGAAAGACAGCTAATGATTATTTGACTCTTTGAGGCCAGGAGTGGAGGGGTTTGAGAAGAGCTCTAAGTCTTATCGATTCATTCTTACAAGGCCACAGGGACAACTGGGAGAGAAAGTGTGCCTTGTGTCAGTGTGGATGTCCTGGGAGAGACATGTCTGATGGACATGTCACAGGCCATTCGGTACACTCCTCTCCTCCCGTCTCCCCTACCTAGACTGGAGTGCTTGCCAACTCTCAAGGCAAGATTTTATCTTATTCCCAAAGATCTCCCATGAGAGACAGACATAGATTCCTCACCAACCTTTTCAGCTGAATTGTCTTTCTCTGCTAATATTTATTATCTTGTTTTTTGCTTATCTGGAGGGCAATGCCACCACCCAGTTTATTAGTGCTTGAGGATTTCGAGTAACTGACCTTCAGTAGGTCTCTGCGGCCATTCATTCATGGCCAAGTATGGATTGGGTGCTCACCATGCAATAGGTGCTGATGAAAGGCAATGATGAAAAGAGATCAGAGGCCCTGACTTCGCTTTCAGGTGATATATGCTGGCTTCCTATGATTTGATCAAAGCATGAGCCTCTCTTTTTTCTATAGCACAGAATATTTTGTGGTATACTGGGTCAACATGTGCATCTTCCCCTACATTCTGAAGGAACTGATCACCAGTGGTGCAGTCGGCGGGTATATGTAGTGTACCTACTTAGGCGACACAGCCTGCTGATTGCTGGAGCATGGTGTGCTCTGCAGGGCCCACAAAGATCAGATAACACACCCGTCCTCCCTTGCTCTCGGAGGACTGACAATTTTAGAAAGAAACTCCCTACAGGGATAGCAGAGCTCCCGGCCCACTGTAAGCTCATTCTGCAGTTCCATAAACGAGTTTAAAAACTGTTCTTGTTCCATCTTTCCCTGTCACGTTCCCTCACTCTGGTTGACTAAAGTGAACACAACTCTCACGGCTTCCAATTTGGAATCTAAATTCTTTTTTTTTTTTTTAAGATTTTATTTATTTATTTATTAGAGAGCGAGAGAGAGAGAGAAACAGCATGAGAGGGGAGAGGGTCAGAGGGAGAAGGAGACTCCCTACTGAGCTGGGAGCCCAATGTGGGACTCGATCCCAGGACTCCGGGATCATGACCTGAGCCGAAGGCAGTCGCTTAACCAACTGAGCCACCCAGGCGCCCTGGAATCTAAATTCTTATGTGGAACTTTCATTAGCTCCCAGCAGGAGCATCGCCTGCAGCTTTAAAAAAAAATTATGATTTTTTTTTTTTCCTCAGTGCTTGGCTTGGCAAACCTCCTTTTCCCTTAATTGATCAATTTTCCTGTTCAGAAATAGACGTAATCAGATATATTGCTCAGTAGCCTCTCTGAGAAAGCATTAGCTCTGTCTGCTTAGACAGGCATTAGGTTCGACACCTCTGAGGGTTGCTTTCCTTTTTCAAGAAAAATTAAATGGCTAAGTAAGAGGGTGTTAAAACAATGTTGTATTACTGCTTGGCATTTAATTGAGAAACTTGCTAATGTGTCCTTTGAACTCTTGTTTTCCCCTTTCCCTGAGGAATTGCTGATACTTTGCTTTAATGGCAGAATAAAAATCTCAGTTTGACTCCGGGTAGCATTATCTAGGCTTTAAGAATGCAAATTGTTGTTTTTACTGCATTCATTGGTCTAGTGATTCTGACAGCCACCACATCCGAGTAACTGACTGTTTATAGAGAAAGTTTCTAATTTGGAAGACTTCTTAGCTCTTGAGATCTCGAAACACTCTCCTGGTGGTTGGCATTGACAACTCCCACCTTTTCGTGAGGCTGATCTGTAATGGAAGTCAGTACTTCAGAAAAAAAAAAGGTGGTGGAGGGTGAAAACTGCTGTCCTTGAATAACGAGTCACAGTGGTGGGAAGCAGGTGGGCTTTGGAGCGAGATGGACCTGGGTTTCACTTTGCTCTTCCCTTTGCTCAGTTTTGTGGAAAGACTCAGCAACTCCCCAGCCCGAGTTTGTCCATTTACGAAATGTAAGCAGTAGATATAAATTTCCGTTCATCAGTTTATCCATTTCGGTTGTACAGAAAAGTAACTTTCAAATTTTCCAATAACAATTTTATATGTATTAGAAGACTCCATACTGTTGCGTTGGCAGTAAGTTAATCACAGCTAAATTAGGGGCCATCCTCACTTTTCTTTCTTTCTCGCAGTGTCAGAACCTTGGGGAGAGCTCATCTTGCCCTTGCTATCATCTGTCCACAAAAACCTAACACAGTGTGCTTTGCCCCATCTGGATTTTGGTCACCTATTGACCTCAGGTTGCCCTTGGTTGTCCCTTGCTCCTCTCCATGTAGATTTATCAGATCCTGCAGTTTTCTTTAATTCCATGTTCTGCCTGAGACCCCTGTAAAAATTTGCTGCTTCCAGGCAACACTAGGGCAAAAAAATCTCTGGCGTGCTGCTAAGGTATTCTTGTCCCAACTCATACATGCTTCTCTGAAGGCCTTATGGTCTCCAGGGGGCTCTACTGGTCAGTAAGTGCAAGATCCCCACTCCAGGGCCCAGAAAAATCCATGGTGTCATGCCTCTCTTTGTCTTCCCTCTCCCTAGCCAGAAAAAAAAGCTTTCTAGTCTCCAGGGAAAGCTCTGCTCTGAAACTTCATTCCACTCAATGTTTAACCTATGCCCAGGTCCTCTTGTGTCTTTTAAGAACATTGGATTTTTAGAGTGGAGTGCTAGAATATTCTTTCTTTTCTGTGTTCTACCCTGTATGATCTGCCCTTAATGCAATGAGTATTGAACTGGTCTAGCTGCTTGAATTAGGAGTGGTGAAGAGGTGGAAAAAGTGAACTAGCCAGGGAAAAACAGAAAACTAATTAATAATTCCAAATATTATCCTGCCACACAGGGATAATAACATCCTGTAGCATTGTTATAGAGTTCAGATGTGAATGTGAATTGCTCAGTAATGAGATTCTCAAAGAATAGGTAGATAGATACCACAATCCAGGCCATCTCTACTTCCCTCATGGTTCTAGTGGATGTGAGGGAGAAAGGTTGGGTGTAGTGTCCCTTTTGCTAATCCTGTTTCCAAACCTCTTGTTTTCCGTAACTCAGTGTTCTTTCTTTACTCATTTGTTTGTATTAGAAATTAGGGAATTATCTTGAACATCTTTCCTTTACCTCTTTTTTCCTAATCATTTCCCCAAAATCAATTGGCAAGTCTTGATTATTCTGTCTTCAGTGCCCTATCTCAATCTCTCTCTCTGTTGCTCTCTGTCTGTCTCTCTCCAGGCTTCTTCCATCTTTTTCCTGAACATTATTCTGATTTCCCCAACATCTCTTCTTGCTTACCTTTGATTCTTTCCCCACAAGTAGCCAGAGGGGGCTTAAAAAAACACAAAACCTCTCACTGACTTGGCTTCCCATGACCAGATAAGAATGAAATGTAGGGCGCCTGGGTGGCTCAGTTGGTTAAGCGACTGCCTTCGGCTCAGGTCATGATCCTGGAGTCCCGGGATCGAGTCCCGCATTGGGCTCCCTGCTCGGCAGGGAGCCTGCTTCTGCCTCTGACCCTCCCCCCTCTCATGTGCTCTCTGTCTCTCTCATTCTCTCTGTCTCAAATAAATAAATAAAATCTTTAAAAAAAAAAAAAAGAATGAAATGTAAACTCCATGACATGGTCTTTGAGGTCCCGCATCTGGCTCCTCCTTGAACTTCATTTTATTCACTCTGTCCAGCACAGGTGGACAATTTCCAGAGCCATGCTTCTTGGCGGTCCTTTCCCTAGTTGGCTGTCCCTTCCAGTTTCCATAGTTGAATGATCCCAACTTTTACGTGCCTCCATCACATCTCCATGCTGTCCTCTGACGCACTCACTTTCTAAAGATAACCTGACCTTCATCTTTGAGAAAACACAGAACATGATTTCTGAGGTCCCTAAAGTAGCTTCATGTTTCCTCCAGAATACCTTTCTCTTCACTGGTCATCTCCTCAACCGTGTCACAGCGGACATGCCCACACCCCTTCCCACTTGTTCTTCTTCATGGGCTTCTTGTCCTCCCTCAACCTAGAGTTGCCTGAAAACTAAGACGAACACAGGGCACCCAATTAAACTGGAATTTCAGATAAATGGCAAACAAAATTTTTTGCTACAAGTATGTCCTGAATATTGCATGAGGCATACTTACGCTAAAAAACTATTCACTAGGGCGTTTGGGTGGCTCAGTTGGTTAAGCGACTGCCTTCAGCTCAGGTCATGATCCTGGAGTCCTGGGAATGAGTCCCGCATTGGACTCCCTGCTCAGCAGGGAGTCTGCTTCTCCCTCTGATCTTATCCCCTCTTGTGCTCTCTCTCTCTCTCAAATAAATAAATAAAATCTTAAAAAAAAACCTATTCACTATTTTTCTGAAATTTAAGTTTAACTGAGTGTCCTGTAGTTTTCTTTGCTTAAATCAGGCAACCCGACACCTACCTTCTTAAAATTGTTTCCCCTTCTCTTTCTTCCTTTCCACTGGGTGCTCCCACTCAGCTTTAAACTCTCAAGCTACTTCCACTGATAAATTCTTAGCACAAAAAAATCATTCCCTCGATTCTCTTATCCTTCAAGCTAGTGCCCCAACTCTGTGGTCTAGTCTCTATTTCAACTTTCTTACTTGCTTTCCGTTCGTTAGGTCTTTGCAATATGATTTCTGGTTTGACTACTCAATACTCTTCTTAAATATCACAAATGCTTTCCAAATTCCCTCTCCTGCAATCTTCATATCCAATTAGGCTTCTCATTTGGGTGTCCCGCAGATATTTCCCCTTACACACTGTTCTCCTAAATGTTAAAGAGTTAACTTTTAATTGCCCCCTTGTAATTTATACCTCTTTCTGTTCTAATTGTTGTGATTTAAAAGCATCTACATCGATCTAGTTGCCTAGGCTGAAATCCGTGGAGTCACATTCCTCCTTATTTATCATTCCCAATATAATTGGTTACCAGCCTTTATGGCTTCTGTCTTTGGAATAAACCTTTTTCAATTTTCTCTTCTTTACCTCACTAACTTCCTGTCTCTGCTTTAGATTAGGCTTCTACCATTTCTCATGTGAATTAGTAGCAATTTTAGATCAAAGGGGATGCAACATTTTGTATGTTTTATATATATGCCAAATTAACCTCAAGGATTGTGCCAAATTTAACTCCTGTCAGTAAGGGATAATAATGTTAATTTTCAGGAATCCCTACCCAAACTGATTGTTGTCTTGGAAAACAGCTTTGGCAGTACAACAGGTTAAAATGCCATTTCAGTGTTTTAATTGCATTACTAAGAAAGTGGAAAACATTTTTTAGACTCCAGATTTTTTGAAAACTCAAAGGTGGATCTACATCTCCTGCTGAAAATCTTGTGTTGCTTCTCATTGCCAGTGGGATGAAATTTAAAGTTCTTGGCATGACATTTAATGCTTTTCACTACCTGGCCCCCAAATATTTTCCCAGGTTTTATTTCACATGATCTTCTCCCCACATGCTGAGTGAAAGGAAGTAGAGAAGGAGATTTGGTAATTTCCTTGTGGTCAGGAACTGTCTTTTTTCTCTCTCCTACCACTGTAATCCTAATTCTAGCACATAGTAGGTGCTTAATGAGTGGAAGGGTGATGGCTGAGAGTGAGATGAAGGGGAATGAAGGTTTTGGTGGAGGTGTGTCGGAGATATCCTCGGGTTTATGGCCCCAAAATGCCTGTTATCCCTAATGCTACCTGTCTGTGGAAGCTATGATATAAAAATAGATAATCTGGGATAATTCACAAAAATGGGCACATAGTTGTACATGTTGATAATATCTTCACCAATATATGAGGAAAAGCAAGGACGCTATTTTCTGGAAGCCACAATAGCAATCCCTTCACCAGCAATCTTAGCTGGCTAGAACCCTCATGCCTACCTTCTGGGCTTCCAGACCTAGTGATTGGCTGGCAGGGATTTGCTGACCTTTCTTCAGCTTCACCCAAGATGACAATACCCAGGCACCACAGCTACGCACAGCCCCAGTTACCCCATGCCTCCTAGAGCCTGCTCCTCTTCCTGTGCGTCCCTGGACAGCTCCCTTCCAGTCTCAGAACCACCGATAGAGGGCAGCTCTCAGATCGTCTTTGCTGCACCCTCTAGTGGCCACTAGGTTGTTGCACAACTACCAGAGTTGAAATAGGGCAGTAATGTGTGCAACCCTGCAATATCACAAAGCATTAACTCTGTTCCAGCTAGTTTTCCCTGGAACACAGCTCTTGTTCCCTGTATGGCTCAGACAAGGTCTGAATCCATTTCGGAGGATTCTTGGCAATAGCTCCAGATCTCCTCCCTCTTTTCTTAGAGCACAGTGTCCCTTACAGATTCCATAGTTCCATAAAGGAGATGTGTGAATTCAATGCTAATATAATGATCCTGAGTTCTGTGCCTGATTTATAATCTATGTTATAAGACCGCCACTTGGTATCAATACGTTACATATTTGCATTAATTGCAATATAAGGGAACACATAATAGTTCGAAATGGTGGCATTGCAGCTTGACAGTCCTGATTTATGAAAATAAAGAACAGTGTGGAAGATGTCATCTTGCCAGTAACCTTTGTATTCTGAAGCTGCTCCCATTTTTAGGCCGAGTGACTCTCACGGTTCATGCTCATTTTACTTTGGGGGGAAGAAGCCACCCCGAGTTACAGAGAGAATCTTTCCCTAAACTCGCAGCCTCACTGCAGCACAGCCCATGCTCAAACCTGTCAGTCTGATGCCCAAGTTGTCATTTTTGTCCTGCTGACTCTCTCCCCAGAGCCCGATGGAGTCTCCTTGAGGCAGCCGAAGGAGTGACAGATAGACAAGTTGTATAGTGGGGCCATTTCAGGCAGCCACATGAGGTATGGAGAATGTGATTTATAGGTATTTTTTTCCCCAGGGGAAGATGGATTTCATTATTTTCCACCTCAGGTAAGGGGTAAACCTCTGGGCTTGACCTTGGAAGGTTGTGCGGCTATAATATGCTGGCTGAAGTGCTGATATAGAGTAAAACCTCATTAAATCAATATTGGTTATTCAAAATCATGCTTGATTGGAAGGAACTGCTCTCCCTCAGCTGCCTCATGCCTCACTGTTCCTTGAACAAAAATATTAGCTACTTTAAAGTGGGCTAAGCTGTGAAGTTTTCCTGGTCCTTGGAGTTATATGGTTATTTCTTACTTTTCAAATAGAAGGCAGTTCTGAAACACCAAGTCCAAAATTGATTATAATTTACTACTGTCACATGTAGGTTTATTACCAAAAAAATCCTGTCTGTTTCAGTAAAAAAGTCATGTGTTTTCTCCTCCCATTGGCACAGGTGTACAGTGAATGCTTATTGGAATAAAGAAGCTTATGGGTCCCTAGGCACATAGAAGTTATGTAAATAAACAGCCTTGGCTAATTATCCATGGCAATGGTCAACCAGAATGCAGATGGATGAGCTCCATTGTCAGTTTAAAGGCTTCTTTTAGCCAGAGTGAGCCCGGGTTGAAGGAACTGGGAGAAGATCTGAGGTCACAGGTGATCTTGGACCATTTTACCTCCCATCCACTTCCCACCAAACCAAACCTATGGTAATAGACATTACCAAAACCCATCATTAGGGTTTTCAATAAAGGATATCAAAATACCTCAGAAGAGAACAGGCAGCTAGAGGTCTGGTTAACCCACACATTAATAAGTAGCAGTTGTATATTTATCTTCATGATCACGCCAGAAACTTCCAGATGTATAATGCAGCATGCAGATCCCCAGAATGCTGGGCCTTCCTAGGCCTTCAGAGGCAGTACTGTATATTTGTATGTTTGCCATCTCTTGACTAAAGTTTTGAGGGTTTAAATGAGGCAGGCTGTTGGATTGAGTGTTTGCTTTCTCTAAACCTTCTTTCTTTCCTTTGGTCCTTTCCCTGGTTGAAGCCAGGATAGAGCCTGTTGCTTTTGTCTTCACTATGCCCCCCTCCTCCTAAATCCCTCCAAATTTCCAGATCTGTCCTGTGGGGAATGGGAAAGGGTCCAGGTGGTGTTAGGGTGGGGCTCCTGAGAGACCAGAAATTAGATCTGAGTTAAAGAAGGCTGGGAAATGGGGTTCTGGCTGCTCTGGGGTCCTGGCTTGGAATCCCTTACCACCAGCCATCATGTGGGATAGGGATGAGGAGCTGTTTGTGTTTGGGGATCCCATCCTCAGTTTTTCCTCTTATTTCAGGGACACTTCTAGGTATCCCAAAATCCAGGATATAGGGATAAAACCAGGCACATCTTTCCTGAAATGCATATGCTTGGTGATCTTCCGTGGCCATGGCAAGACCTCTGCCTTGCAGCTTCCCCTGGCTCCTGCTGCTTCACCCCAGCTGGGATCCTGAACAGCAAGGCTCTTCTTGTCTACTTTGGGAAGGCTGCCAACTTGCCCATGTGGATGTGGCTTTAGAGGTGACCAGTATAAGCCTATTTTGAGAAAACCTCATACATGGAAAGCAGAATTTATAAAACCAAGAAATGAGGACATGGTCTCTCCGGTAACAAAGGGAATTCTTCCAGATTCCTGTAAACCATTAACTTTCCTAGAAGTGTTTTCAGTGTTCCTCATTTTGCTTACAACATTCTTTTTAAGGTGCCTTTCTACAGAGTGAGCAGGGGAAGCCCTCGAGTCCCTTGTATAAAGGGACACGTGGGCTGAGAGTTTGGAGACCTTAACACAGGCAAGGAAGCCTGTAATCCATGGTGGCTGGGATGGAAGAGTAGCTGAGGACACTCAGCAAATTAAAGACATTTCTCTTTTATCCATTCCTTGTCCTCATTAATTCCCCCAATGCACTGTTTTCCCAGGACTGCAATGAAATGAACCTTGCTTGATTTGTCTAGTCATAATTAGAGTCTTCCTTTCTCTTGTTAGACAGTAATGCCAATAATGACTGCAAACATTTTGTCTTCTTTTAGAAAGGCAAAGAGCCAAAATCGCTATATCTGTGAGTTGATGTCAGATTTATAATGCTGAGATGCAAGCTTTGTGCCAAAGATGCAAGTGCCAAAATTTCATTAAGCTTTTGGAAGGTTTAACCGTGCATTAAGAGATCCTGTTTTTTCCTGATGAATTTTTCTTCCTATTTATTTGCACTGGAAACCAGAGCTTTCTGTTTACCATGACTCATTTTCAGGGAAGGCAAGTGGGAGGGAAGGGAGAGATGAGGGGAGGTAAGGTATCCGATGGGAAGTGAAGGGGAAGGAGGTTTGGGAAAGTCTGAGGGCAATAGTAAGAAGAGGAGAGGTACAGATCAAGGGAGAAAGGAAGAGAGGCTAAGGAATCGGATGAGTAGTCGTGTGTGCATGTGTAAGGCAAGTGGATTACTTAGAAAGAAGCCAACAAAATAGAGGGAAAAGTTAACTTGATTGACTTGCTTTGGCTAGGTCTCTTCACCTGGGCTCACACCCAGGCACACCAGAGGACAGTCTAAAAATAGGCGGAATTTATCACATGTGGTTAAGCAGATTACTCCCAAGGGGGTGTTTCCCAGGGCCCAAATGGTGAGATCCCAACCATTTTGCACTGCAGAAGAGGTAATTTACTTCACACAAGTGAGCACTTGGCTCCCGGGGAGAGTATTTCTTCCTTTCTGCTCATAACAGAATGGGGTTCAATATTCCCAGCCCTGTTGGTGGGAATTACATACCCATAAACCAAGGAAATGAGATAATTAATGGATTTTGATATTCTTTGGATGAGAGAAAGGCAGCAAATCTTTCCAGGACTCCTGACTTAGGCTCCCTATCCCACCCCTGTGTGGCAACTCAAGAATGTTTTAGAAAATTGTGCTTAAAAGCTAGAGACAGAACACACATTTCTTTCCTTTCCCCCCCCCGCCCTCCAGTGTTGGCACCCAGAAGTGCATTTCTCACATGTAAGATTATCCCAATGGATAATTCAGTCCCCAGGCGCTGGGAAAAATAGGTTTGGAGTTTGATGAGCTGCCTGCTGCTGGCTCCTCTGTTTTCTGGCATCAAGTTTTCTCAATAGTGGACTCAACAGTTGCATTTTTCACCTACAAAAGAATTGCTATCAGAAAACCAGACAGCGGATAATTGTATTTTGCGAATTGACGGTGAAACTACTTGGTTTCAGCCAAGGTCCAAAGGCTGATAATGTTCAACCAGGAGAAATGGTTTGTGTGGGAGAATTCATTTTTGGGTGCTCATTTTTACTGGAGGAAAGAAGTTTGCTTAAGATTTTTAAATAATTCTTCTCTAACATGCAGCTAGAAGGTTCAGAATCTTTAACAGCTCTGGTGAACCCTGCTCTATTAGTGTGAGTGCAAGACTCCTGGGAAAACTGGAGGCTCCAGCTTCAACCAGAACCTTCATCTATCTCCTCAAACCCACCAGGAAAGAGAATAAAAATACATGCCATAAATAGCGAATGTGTTGGCACCTCACCACCTGGCTGTACTGGACAAGGAAACATGAAGTGCTGAGTGTTTCCCTCTGAGCACAAACCTAGGGCTGCTCCCACACCTAGCTAGAGGAGAATCAAGATGTTTCCCCAGAAGTGCACCAGCTGTCCATGTGGGCCGGGCTCATCCATCCAAAGCTGCCGAAGAACAACAGCTTCCTTTTCCTTCTCCCACTTGGCCCACCAGGATGACTGCAATTTTCTGGAACTCCTATTTTGTGTCATTTTTCACTGAACCTTGAGCGAGATAGAAAGAGAGACCTACATTCTCCTCCTTGCTCTGGAAAAAATGTACCAAGGGAGTGAGAATAAAGGCAAAGCCTGTGGATCTGTTCCTTACACACATTGGACTCATTCCCACCTCTGTGCATGCTGTTCAACCGACTTGGAACACCCTTTACTCTCCCATCAGCACCCATTTACCTAAATTTTATTCATTCTTCAGGACTCATTAAATCCCATCTGCTTCATGAAGATTTTTCCATCTATGAGTTTACTCCCTCCCCTGGTCTCCTGTATCTACAATCTGTCCCAGAATTTAATGTGCATACAGACCATGCCTTGTATTTTTTCTCCGTTTCCCTCCTGTACCCGCACAATGGTGTCCATAATAAGCTTCCAGAAAAGTTTGTTGATTGACACATTGAGGAGATGAGCTGAACCTCATTCTCCTTTCTGCAGTAGGGAACAGGGGCTGAGAAAGTTATAGTGTGTGTCTCACATGTAAGATTATCCCAATGGATTTCTGGGTCTGGATCCTCACTAAAGAGCAGTCTTAAGGACAAGGGGATCGTCCCCTGCCCCCACACCTCCTTTTTTCTCTCCACTATAATTTTTGTATGGACCAAGGTAAGATAAAATGGCTATGACATGGGAAGGGCAGGCCCCAGGCAGGGGGGAATTCACACAAGCTCGGAAGGTCCCACCTGTTGTTCTTCCTGTGTAAATGTTTCTCGGGATCAGGCTTTCAGAGCTCAGTCTTCAGCTCCCTCAGAGACTCCCTAAACAAAATAGTGTGATTACAGTGAGAAGCTGAATTGAATACCAGGAGGGCACAGGACAGGGAGTAACCAGCTCTGTTCTTAAGGTTGGTGATGGGGAGCTGGGGATGGTGATGGTGGTGGGGTCATGCAAGATTTCACAGGGCAGGAGACCTTGGAATTGGCTCTCAAGTCTCGGGTCAGAGTCATGGTCCTTTAGCCTGGCACCGAGAGGGAAGGGCCCCCAGAAGCCCCGCAGAGAGATGCCCTAATTCCAAGGTCCTAGGTAGCGGCACACATGGATGTCCTCCTTGACACTCGTTGGCATTGGCAGTGCTTCACAGACCCAGCAGCTCGGGGGGAGGTAGTGGAGTGCTGTGAAGATTCTTCCATCCTATTTCCCAGACACACAGAGCTGCCTCGAGAAGAGACTTCTAGCTGATGGGCAGCTGGGAACCCAGGGGGCCAGGATGGCCAAGCAACTTTCCAAGGCTGGCTGGCAGTGACACAGACATGCTGAACAGTACTCTCTGATGAAGGCGAAGGGGAAATCTGCTCTTAAGATTGAATCCAAACTGCAAGTGGTAGGGACAGAAGGCTCAATCCCGGTGTGCCTGTTGTCAGGGATCTGTCAGAGCCACCCCTCTCCGGGAGTCATCAGCTCACTGCACAGCAAATCCCTTTGCTGGGACACCTGGTGGCCAGTGGCAGCAGCAGCTTGATCAACACTGTGCACTGACATCAATTAAAAAACAAACAAAGCAAAGTAGAACGTGGCTCTCCCTTTGGATGCCTGCTACGTCTGGTGATTTCTAATGCCACCTTCAGGATTTGCTGAGAACCGATTGGGTTTGGCAGCCCTGGGTACCAGTTTATTTAAAAGAGCTTTATTTAAAATGAAATAATAGGGAAGGAAACCAAAGGAGGGGTGATTTGCCGTGTGGTCCCAGGCTGCTTTCAGTGTTGGGACATGGTTTCGAGAGAAGCATGAGAAGATGGCGGCTCCAAGGCCTGAGTTGTGGACTGACAACGTGGGAACCATGGTCCCGATGGGGGCCTGAAAGGAAGCAAGCAGGGCGTGACATGCCCGGGGAGAACCACGGCAGGGCTTTTCCCTGTGATGTGTTGTTCTGACCAGTCTGGAGGCTGGCTGTTACTTACCCATCCATCTGAAAATATTTACTGAACATTTCTGATGTGGAGGGTGTGTGCTTGGTGTGGGACATACAAGGCCACTGTAGTCTCTGTGCTCCTGGTGCTCACGGTCTAGTCCTGACATTTGACCGGTATGGGGCTCATTTGGTGCAAGACAAGGACCACACGAATTAGTCTAACAATTTCATTATTCCTTCCGTCATTCTTTCATTTGACTTAACCTCTCTTCATGAATTTCTAGCCCTGACTTGTGTTTGAGGAGTTCGGCACTTCATGGAGGTGGCCATGGCAAAGAAAAGGCACTCTGGGGAGGGCACAGAGCAACCAACTCGGGTGTTAGGGTTGTGGGGGCAGGGGGCTGGCTTGTGGAAGTTCCACAAGGGCAGGAGACATTTGGATTGGGTCCCGAGAGAGGAGAATTGTGAGGAAAAGAAGAGGAAGGGACTGACAGCCAAAGGGAGGGTGGCCTAGCCAGGGCACCTACATGGATGAAAGCACTGGACAGGAGAGGAAGCGGGCACATCCTATAGAATGGATGTGGGCAGGTGGACCGATGGAGGCCAGCCGTGTGTGTGTGTGTGTGTGTGTGTGTGTGTGTGTGTGCGTGCGCGGGCACGCATGTTTGGATGCACATGCTTGGGCTCTGTGTTTGTGCTCTGTCTGAAAATGTTGGATTCGTATGCTGCTGGGATGAAGTCTTAGAAGATGCAAAATTCTGCAATCTGACTTTGAAGGGGAGCAGTAAAAATGTGGGCATGACACACCCAGATCTGCAAAATGTGAATTTGCCTTCACACTTCAGACTAGAGGCCTCCGTCAGTGTTGCTTGTTTTTCTACGTCCTCTATTTGTTATTGAGAAAAGTCTCCAGATTTCCAGGAGAGGTGATCATCACAAGAATGTCAGGGGTGTGCTTTACTCCTCCGTGAGTTCCGACGCTGGAAGCAGTTTGTTGACAGGCCGGGATTCAGGCAGGAAGGCAGGGTACTGTACTGGGCAGGCTGGGTGGGTGGCCAGGGCCGCTGACCCCCACCCTGGAAAGAGAAGTTTCCACCAGGGCTATCACTACTCTGGATTTCTACAAAGTAACATTTCAGGGACAATCTGTATGTTTTAACAAATTTTGCTATTATGGACAAAGCTGGAATTACTTCTAATCATTTCACGAGGGACATTTTAAAACTTGCTGACGATTTTGCTATTTTGTCGGTGTGGAACTGACCCATTTAAACTTTCCAGTCATATTAATTTTTAATTTAAATTTAATGAAATTAATTCAAATTAAGAAGGTGACCATTATCAATTTCCTTTCCTATTAGTTCCTTAATGCTTTAGCAAATTGCATTCTAAACTTCTCCTTCAACGAGCTAGATACATATTCATGGGTTTCCTAAGAAAAGATGAATTTGATCTTGATATGCTAATCCATAGCCATGGCAGCAGTCAAGGAGCAGCTAGGGAGAGAAGTGCATTCTGGTATTAATTATGAATCAGGCATTAAGAGCTGGTAAATAATTAAAGCTTCATGTGTCACAACACAAGTTAAGGATCAGTGTATATTTCCATTACCAAATGCGTTTGGGGGCTATTTCTAGCCCTATTTTGATATTGACTGAACATAAACTGGGATGCAACTAGGTGACTCTCATTGATAGAAATCTCATCGTGCAGAATTTTGAACTTACTGAACTACTGGTGTAGGGATACATCCCATTTCAGAAGCTGAGGTCTGGTGTTTCTCGGAGCTTCTGGGTCATCAGCCCCCTCCCCTTAAAGTTTCTCCACTCTTTGGGGGGGTTCTGTGCAGAGGAGTCATGAATTGGGCAAGAGGTTGTGCTGCTTCGAGTATGCACCGATCAGTCATCTCTGCAGCACCCAGGAGCTGGTTAAAAGTGCAGGGTCACTTGCCTTGGTTTCCTCTTCTACCGTGGAAGGGAGGCTGTGTTCCACTTTGGCTCTCCCCGGGTTCTAAATCTCCAGCCTCCCCTCCTCCGCATCCCACTCTGAGGGGCTGGGTGCTGCTGAGGGCCGGCTGCAGGCCTTTACTGAGGTGCCGGAAGCGGCGGTCTTGGGTCTGAATCCTGGTTCTGCTCCTTGTTAGCTGTGATCTTAAGTAGGTTCCTGTGATCTTAAGTAAGTGGGAGGGGCACTGCCTACCTCACCGGGCTGTTGTCAGGAGCGAATTTCTGTGGGAAATAATGCTTTCCAGCCGCACAGCAGTCTGCAAATGGGAGTCATGATAATGATGATGGTGAGGAAGGCACTGAGGCAAGAGTAACTTTTAGAGGGAAGATTTGGTGGCCAGGAAGGAGGTGATTAACTCAGTGGACAATGGAAGGATGTTAGAGATTCTTGAAAAAATAGTCATGCATTAGGCTTGATGGCCTCAAGGGAAGTTGAAAGGAGAGGTTTCTTGGCATGGGTTTTGGGAGAGCAGGAATTATATTCTCAGAGAGTGAGACTTGCCCTGGAAAAGAGAGGAGAAGGGCATTTTAGAATGAGATGCTAGCACCCCATCTGTCCAGACCTCTTCGCATCCTGACTTTCTCTGCCTCAAAATGCTATCTTGGTTCCACTGAGGAAACGAATGTGACCTCATGGGGATGTCAGCCTTTTCTCTGGATGTGACAAATAAATACCCTTTGCGTCTTTTCTACAGTTCAAATGAAATGAGGAAGGGAAAGAAAACGTTTGAAATTCTGAAGTCTAAAAACCTCAGTTTAAGAATTTCTACTTTATAAAGACACCTGGGGTTACCTTTTTCAGAGACCCCTATTTCATACCCCAAATGGTAAGTGTTCTTAACGGAATTGGGCCTCTCGAGTCTTTTCCACTCTACAGAATCTCCTTTCTTCGGTTCCCTTAGTCACTTCTGCTCTCGAGAAGTATGAAAATGATATTTATTACAATAATAAATGTTGACCTCTTCAGAGATAGAATGAGCCGTTACTGGGATGAGGTTAAGAAGCCCAGAAGCCCCAGGAATGTTTTCATTGTCCTTTCAAAATGCTGGGTGAGCCGCTGAACAAGAATGAGAACCTCTGGGCATTTCCCATCAGTGGCTGCATGTCACAAGGTCACAGGCTCTGGCCCTGCAGGGACATATGAATATCAAATACGAAGGGCTCCTTCTTCCTTATTCTCTAGAAGGCACAGTGTGGAATTACCCATTATGGCCATGAATTGCCACTTTATTTTCATGGCAATGAAAGAAAGGAAAGCTGAACATTAAAAAAAACCCACAAAAAACCAAAACCCTCATCTTAAACTTTTTCAATTTTTAAGCCCACAAATACAGGGGTCAGAACAAGAGGCCCTTCTTTTTAAAAATATTTTATGTCAGGTTGTGCCATATATAGTATTTAGCAAGCTTATTTTCTCTCATCTGGGAGGTAAAGGATTTTTTACCAGCTCCACTCACAAAGCAATTTATAACCATCTGCTGAAGTATATTAGAATTAGAACCTCAACTTCCCATTTAAATTTGGGGCACTGAGTTTGATCAGGTATTGATAGGTTCTGAAACTTTGAACTTGGTTCCAGAATTGGTTGTTTGCGGAATCTTTTAGGTTGGGGGCAGGGAGGAGGAAGGGGACAGAGGGTGCTGCTAAGGTCTAACGTCAGAAATTTCCTTTCTCCTTCCTGTCTCCCAGAGCACTGTGTACCTCACTTTACACACAGAGTGGGTGTGACTCACACTGTATATTGTCTTCATTTGGGACCCTGAGAGGCAACGCAGCTAAGTGGGGAAGGACTTGGGCTCAGGAGCCAGCTGCCTGGGCTTACACCCTGTGTCAGCCACCTACTAGCTGTGGGACTTAGCAAGATACTCTGTGCCTCAATTCCCTTATCTGTATAATGCTGCTAATGGTAGTTCCTACCTGTAAGGTCACAGTGAGGATTAGATGAGTTAATACATGCAATGCACTCCAAGCAGTGCCTGGCATATAGTAATCGGTATGTATTTGCTTATTCTTTCTCATCCCAGCTGCTTGACCCTGAGCTCAGAGAGAGAATTCATCTTTCTATTTCCATAGTGCCAGGGATAGTGCCGTTCAGTGGTGCATATACATCATTCCACCAATATTTAGCACATGCCTGCAGTGAGTCAGGCCTTGACTGAGAGGCTTGATAACTGCCCTTCTGGAAGGAATGGTTTCCCCGGGGAGAGGAGCAAATATTGCAATACTGCTAATTGGGGAAGTTTGGGATGCTATGGAGCACATACCTAAGAGGTGCTTATCTCAAACCTGTGGGGAGCAGGTCAGGCTTTCTCGAGGGAAACTGAACCTTAGCCGAGTCTGTAGGATGAGCAGGAGAGCAGAGAGGATTCTAGGTAAAGGGAAGCACCTGTGAGAAGGTATCCCATGAACAACTGTTGAACGAAATGAAATTCTGGTCAGCTTTTGAGAAGGTGAGGGAACCTCAGCATCTTCTTAAATTATTAGTTGAAACAGGAATACCATTACTGATGGCCATACCTTAATTCCTTGAATAAGAATGAAGGTGGAAGAAGGCATCCTGAGAAGAGTCCCCTTCTGCCAGGAGGGTCTTCCAGTGCTCAGGTCTCTGTGCTAAAGCCACCTTGGGCACATCTCTGTGCTTTATGAAACATTTTCCCCCTCAATCCCCCCTCCCTTGGCCCTTCCCTTTCCCTCCCTCCCTCCCTCTTTCTCTTTCTTTTTCTATTTTTCTTTCTTTCTTTCTTTTCTCTCTTTCTTTCTCTCTCTCTTTCTTTCTTTCCTCCCTCCCTCTCTCCCTCCCTTCCTTAAATTTAGATTTAATTGACATGTTAGTTTGAGATGTACAACATAATGATTCCATATTTGTGGATACTGGGAAATGATCACCGTAATAAGTTTAACATCCATCACCATAACACATTGTTACAAATTTTTTTTTCTTGTGGGGAAAACTTTTAAGATCTACTCTCTTAGCAACTTTCAAATATATAATACAGTGTTATTTATTTATTGCTACAGATTTATTCAACACACAACAGTCTCCTTCAGCTTTACTAAGGTGGCTGACCATGTGTACGACCAAATCCACCTCTAAACTGGAATTCAGTTGCTAACTCAGTCCCAGTCTCAGCTCTCTTGTCAGCACCAGGGGCACAGTGCTTTGTCCATAGGTGTCTCTGTCAGCTTCCCCTCACGTGAGTCTTGCAGGTCGCTCTCCTTCCAGACCTTTGGGCCGTAGTCCACCAGTCTCAGGACGGCTGTGGCTCAGAGTGGCAGGCACCATCTCAGGGGGCAGGTGGAAGCAATCATGGAGATCCTGGATATGCTGGTTGGTAAGCTATCACTAGGAGTGCCTCCAGGCAAACCGTTCCTTTACATAGCCTCATGATCTGAGAGGCTGTATGGACTTCATGATGTTAAGATCGGGCACATTCTTGTTTGCCAGCTCAGGGTGTTTGGGCATGTGGACATCCTTCTTGGCCACCATCACTCCCTCCTTGAAAAGGACTTCATAAATGGCAATATGGTTCTTGGGCATCAACATCTCGGTGGCTGCTAAGTCTGGGGCCGGGGCTGGAAAGGCAATACAGTATGAACAGTAGTCACCATGCTGTACCTTCCATCCGCAGGAGTTAGTTCTTCTATAGCTGTAAGTTTGTGCTTTTTAACTACCTTCTCCCCATCATTGCTTTCTTATACATGTATTTTAATGCCCTCTTTCTCTAAATCCTGGTCTGTCTCTAGCAGCTTACCCTGATAGTGGTGGTAGATGTTTTGACTGCAGAGGAACGCACAATTCATTGCAAAGAACACATAGGTCAGGTTTCCTTCATTGCCATCCTCAGACCTGGCAAAACTCTGCCATCCTTGAAGGGAGATTTGTTCCCATGTGGATTGCTCAGGGCACCCCTTCACTCCTGCTGAGCCTCACCTGTACCCTCTCTGTCTTCCTCATCATGTCTTCATATGATAAAGCCAACTCTTGAACTGGAAGACAGTGGGGTTAAATTAAAACATTTATTGGCTAGTCATTTAAAAGCCATGGAGCAAGAGGTAAAATGTTGCCATGCTCTCATGGGGGAGTTTTGGCACTGGGCAGAGGTGAGCCAGTCACCACCTTCCTTTCCCTTGAGAGGAGCGGAATTAGCCCTTGTCTGTATATGGCGCCTTTCTCTGAAGATAAGTCCTTGATTGAGTTGGAAGCCTTGTTGCTTTTCATGCCCTTTGATAGCAGGGTCCCCTTGACTGTCAGTAACCTATTCAGCATTTGACTCAACATGATCAGTAGCTTTCCATTAATGCTCTTGGACCCAGAGGAAGCAGAACAGATGAGAGAAGGCGAGTGGGGTGATAGATACTTCAGAATCACCCAGAGGTAAATGGTTATTTCATATAGAGAATTCAGGAGAGAGATTCACTCTAAATATACATATTTCCCCAAGACAGGTGAGTGATTGCATTGCTCTCTGGAGGCGGCTGAGGTGGCCGTCAGCATTTTGAGAATTAGCCTACTTTGGCCTTCCTTTCCATGAAGAAGAAAATGTCCTTAGAATAAATCTCCCCCAAGAGAACTTTCTAGAACAACTGAATATGTGCAGTGACTTTCCCAAAAAAGCCTGTGTTTTTCTTTTTATGGTGAATTTATCATTCCACAAAATGTGGGAGATAGGACTGCAATATAAAGTGATTTCTCATGAGATGAGCAGCAAGATTAGATAAGTAGGAGGTTTCACATGCCAGCCTCTCTGCCATGCCTGTTCGTGTGTTTAACATTTGGAAAATGCCCTCAGAGGTGTTTAGGAAACGTGCAGAGTTGGCACACAATTATGGCAATGCAACAGAGCAGCCACGCCCAGAGCCCTGGGCCTATGCAAATGCCACCAGATAGGAAAGAAACAGGAAAACATGGCTCTCAATGAAAAATGGAAACGATCCCATCATGTTTCTCTAGTTAGGAACCCACTTAGACTAGGTGCTAGAGTAGGTTTGCAACAGCATTTTATGGACCCATACTTCCTTCCCTCTAGTCCCCATTGCATCTTCCTCATAGCATCATGGACACCTTTTATTATTCATTTACTGATTTATTTGCTGCACCTTAAAGGTTATGTAGACTTCCTTTGCAATAGTCTCTTTTAAAAAACAGCATTTGTTTAAAAATGGTCAAAGTGGGGCGCCTGGGTGGCTCAGTCGGTTAAGCGACTGCCTTCGGCTCAGGTCATGATCCTGGAGTCCTGGGATTGAGTCCCGCATCGGGCTCCCTGCTCAGCGAGGAGCCTGCTTCTCTCTCTGACCCTCCCCGCTCTCATGTACTCTCTCTCATTCTCGCTCTCTCAAATAAATAAATAAATCTTTAAAAAAATAAATAAATAAATAAAAATGGTCAAAGTAATATATGACATGAAAACAAAAACCCCAAGATTGCAAAGTGGCTTATCATGAGAGGAATAGAAGCTGTCTCACTTAGAACCATCTCTCAGCCCACCTCACAGAGGCAACGGCTTTGAACTTTTTTAGCTGTTTCTTCGCATAGTTATTGTTATTGATTGGTTTATTAACTTTAGACATTATTTGTTCTCTTTCTAGTATAATCATGTACCTCTAATACTCTACTCCTCACTCCTCCCTCCATTCTTTAAATAGATTATTTTAGTTGTAGCAGTGGAGTGATTATATTATTATGAGTATTTGACTATTTTACATTTCAGAGTCCAGTAGAGTATCATTATTATATTTTCTTTCTTCAATAGCTGTTGGTTTTTCTTCATGTTTCCAATGGACTTTCTTTTTTCTGTGTATTGATTGCTCTTACATCCTTTACTATTCCAAATCTTTAAGAATATGTCGAACCCTAACAATGCCTGAGTTACTCCCCTCCATGCTCTGCCTCAATTTCCCCTTTGACTCTCCCTTTAGTGACTAGTTCACCATGAAACAGCAAGCTCCTTGAGAGGGTGCCATATCTTCATGTCTGTATATTCTTCGTACCTATCACATTGTTTGGCACGTACTGGGCATTCATTCCATATTTGATGAATGAATGAGTGACTGTATTTCCACAGAGTGTTGAACAAACGAAGTTAGGCTTTATGGGCTTGAGTGAAATGACTTTCAGATGTTAAATGTGATAATATAATTTTTCGAATCTACCAGTTTACTTTCTCATCGTCTTTACATTTTACTCTTGTCTTCACCTTGTGAATATTCACACGTTCCCAAACATAACCTGAACAAAGTATTATCAATCACATAAAAAGATGAGTTATGATTACTGAAGTCTAGATATGAAACAGATGCCATTCATTCAATAATTTAATGCAGTGTTTGCTCACCTAGCAAACTACTGTTTGCATATTTATTATTATGACCTCCATCTCTTCTTGGTGTGATTATTGACTGTAAGCCATATATGTAATTTCAGCTGTCATGACTTCAGCTTTGCACTATCTGGTCCCTCTGTCTGGTATGTTTTCTCCATCACCTCTCACTCCCCAACCCCCCCCAACACACATGCCTAAATTTCACCTACTCTTTCTTCTTAGCTTAGCTCCATCATCACTGGCCAGGCCATTTCTTTCCATTTGACACTCTCACATCATGAAGCACTTACCTCCACTGTAAATGAACTTTGACCTGAGTGATTCTTTGATTGATTTTTGATGACTGTATCCTCCACTAGACTGTAAGCATCTAAGTGTGCAACGCTGTTTTGCCTTCTGTTTCATCCCTAGCTTTCTGTGTGGAACTTAGCACGTGGCAGGTGCTCAATTATACCATTAAAACTTTCCCCCATGATTTAATTTTTTAAAATAAGTCTTCCATGAGTTTAAACTTCTGGAAGTTTCTTTTCTAAAAATAATTGTCAAAAGTTGACTTTTGGGCTGTGTGAAGGACTATGAGAGTAGGCTTAAGAAATCTGGATTAGTGAGATATCAAGAAATCCAGGTAATTTTGTTGTTATTATTATTATTAGTTTTAAAGCAGTGTTTTCTAAAGTGGAGGTGTTTTCTATTGGGTATGGAAAGAAAATATAAGAACTTCTTTTCATAACTATTTTATTTTAAATGTGGTTTAATACTTCATCTGTGATTGTAAGTATTCAAGTCTTCCCATATAAGTGAATTTTCTAACTAATGCTTATTCCATTTAGCACAATAATATTTCTATATGTACTATTTTTAACCAGTTTTTCCCAGTAGACACACAGACCTTTCTGCCATCTTTGAAAGAGTACATTGGCCTCAAGCTTTTTCCTGGTGACTCAGTCATTGCCAGACACACTGGAGAGTAAAATGTACTTATTATTGATTTTAATGGGTTTGAACAACATATTAGTAGAAAAACTGGTTAGATGTGAAGACTGACTTTTTTAATGTAAGAAATCCAATATTGAGTGAATGCTAAAAGACCACTTGTAAAATATGAGCGGAATAAGAAGAATAACAATATAAGAAATACAGGTGTACCCACAGCCCTGTTTTAAAAATAGAATATTTTAATTACCCTTAAAACCTGGAAGTGTTACTTTCTCGATCCTTCTCTTTCCTTCTACCCTTAGATGCAACCATTATTCTGAATTTTGTATTCGTGATCATCTTGCTTTTTTATGGCTTCAAAATGTGTATTTGCAGCCTGAATAATATGTTATTTAATTTTGCATATTTCTGATTATAAATGGAGTCATACTATATGTACTCTGCACCTTGATTTCTTCTTGCTGCGTATTGTGTTCATGAGATCATTTCTTATTAGGGAGTGTAGCCGTACTTTGCTCACTTTCACTGATGCATGATAGCCCATGTGAGATGACACAACATTTATTTATCCATCTTTGTGGGTTGTATCTAGGTTTTGCTATTACAAACAGCAGTGTTTGAATATGCTTTGCACCATCCTCTGTGCACATGTGCAAGAGCTTCTCTTGAGAACGAATCTAGGGTTGGAATTGCTGAGTCATAGGTTTATGTGTATTTTAAACTAGATAAAGCCAAAATATTCTCCAAAGTAATTGTCCAAATATACACTCCCAGTGGCAGAGTTTATGAGTGCTGGATGTTCTACATTCTCTCTAGCACTTGGTATTGTCAAACTTTTAATTTTTGCTACACTGGTAAGTGTGAAGTGTTAATTCATTATAGTTTTAATTTGCATTTCCCCAATTACTAATGAAGTTGAACATTTCCCCCCCATATTTATAGGTTATTCAGATTTTCCTTCCTATGAAGTGCCTGTTCAAGTACTCTGCCCAAGTTTTGTTTTGTTTTGTTTGCCTTGTTTTGTGTGATCTGTGGTTCTTTATACTATATTTCATCAAATACAAGAGATCACTGATTGTAAGGGGTGCTAATATTTTATTTATCACTAAGAAATAAAAATACTAACAAATTGTGACACCCTGTTAATTGTAAGATATGTCTGATTTAAAAGATGCTGAAATATGAAAGAAATATGCATTTCAGAATGATGGAATATTATATATTCTGGATATTAATCCTTTGCCAATTAAATGTATTTTCAACTATATTCTCCGGTTTATATTTTGCCTCTATCTTCTTTGTACAGTCTTTTAATGCAAACTAGTTCTTAATTTAATATTTTACATTAGACTAATTTTAAAATCCTGTCCTCTATGCTTTGTCCTGTATGCTTTATGTCTCAAGGAATCTTCCTCATGCTGAAGTCATAAAGATATCTTTCAGTATTTTCCTTTATACATTTCATGGGTTTGCCTCCCACATTTGAGATTTTAGTTCACTTGTAATTGATTTTGGAGGATGACCTGAGGAAGGAAGGTTTCAAAATAACATAAATTGTTCTAGCATCAAAAAAGCCCATTCTTTACCAACTGCCCTATAATTCTACTTCCATCTTAAATCAGGTGTCTATATATGTGGGTGGGTCTGTTTCTGGGCTCCCAAATCTGTTCCATTAGTATATTTGTTTCTTCCAACACTATTACTATGCAGATGGATATGGATCTACCATGAAGCTCCAGAAGCTTAAGCATCAGTACCACCTCATTTCAGTACCTCTCATTTGCTTGGATTCCTGATTTAATATTTATAATATTGGATTATTTTCTTTAGAAGCGTATTCCATTTACATAAACTTTAGGCCCTACTTAACCTGGATCCACCCTTTTGTGCAATCTTAAATACTATTAACTCAAGTCCTCTCCCTGCCCCCCATTCCTGTTCTTCTGGAATGCCTCGCCTATTCTTGGGCCTTTGCTTTTTTGTATGCATTTTAGAATCCCCTTGTCATCGTTCATAAATAAACTTCAGTATTTTCAGTGGAATTACATCACATCTCTAAGTAAAATCGGGCAACTTTGACATCTTTGCCATATTGAGTTTTTCAACCCATGATCATGGTGTATCTCTCCATTTATTTAGCTCTTCACTAATGTCTTTCAATAGAGTTTTCTCTCTTTTTTTTTTAAAGTAGGCTCCATGCCTAGCACAGAGCCCCACATGGGGCTTGAACTCACAACCCTGAGATCAAGACCCGAGCTGAGATTGAGAGTTGGATGCTCAACTGACTGCACCACCCAGGTGCCCCAAGTTTTCTAATTTTTTGGGAATATTTTATGTATCTTTTATTAGATTTATTTCTTGTACTTCATGTGTTTGGGGGGTACTGTAATGAATATCTTTTAAAAATTGTATATTCTAAATGTTATTGATGCTATATAGAAATGCAATTAATATTGAACACTGATTTTGTATTCAGCAGCTTTGTTTATCTTCATTATTAGTTCTAACAGCTTAGTTTTGGGGGAATCCTATGTTAGTATCGTCAATTTTGTTTCTCTTTTTCCAGTCATACTCCCACCTTCCTTCCATTCCTCCCTCCTTCTCTTCTTCTTTCTCTTCCTTTTCTCCTTTCCTTCATTCTTGTTTTACTACACCGCCTAGGGTCTCCAGTGCAGTATTGGAGAGATGATAGTCATCTTGTCTTCTTTTTTAAAAACAGCTTTATTGAGACATAATTCACCTACCATACAATTCATCCATTTAAAGTGTATGATTCCATGGTTTTTAGTATATTCAAAAAATGATGCAACCATCACCACAGTTTAATTTTAGAACATTTTTATTACCCCACAAGGAAACTCTGTATCTATTAGCAGTCACTCACTCTCCATCCTAACACTCCTTCGCCCCATCTCCATCCCTGACTCAGCCAATCCTAGGCAAGCCCTGATCTTTCTGTCTCTCTAGATTTGCCTATTCTGGATGTTTCATATAAATGGAATATGTGGCCTTTCATGGCTGGCTTCTTCCACTTAGCAGAATGTTTGTTTTTTTTTAAAAGATTTTATTTATTTATTTGAGACAGAGAGAATGAGAGAGAGAGAGAGCACATGAGAGGGGGGAGGGTCAGAGGCAGAAGCAGACCCCCTGCCGAGCAGGGAGCCCGATGCGGGACTCGATCCAGGGACTCCAGGATCATGACCTGAGCCGAAGGCAGTCGCCTAACCAACTGAGCCACCCAGGCGCCCTAGCAGAATGTTTTTAAATTTCATCCATGTTGTGACATGTATCAGTACTTAAATTTGTTTTTATTGTCAAAGGATATTCCATTGTATGGGTATGGCATATCCGTTCATTGTGTAACTGAACCTAATTTCGTCTGCCTGATGCGCAGCAAAGTCAGTCACTGAAACATCAGGTATGCAGCAAGCAAAGAGTTTATTTGTGAGGCAGCCAAATGAGGAGATGAGAGGACAAGCCTCAAATCCTCCTCCCCGAAGGGGGACAGAACAAGTTTTTTATAGGAGTTGACGTTACATAACATTTTGATAAAAAGGGCAGGGAGACTTATTTGAAGAAAGATGGTGCATGTGCATTGAGCCAACATATATGTAACATATATCCCATGTTAACTTTGGGGTGGACACTTAACATCAGGATGAGATATAATTGAGCCAGATGTCAGGAGGTTATCTTAGGACAAGGAGAAGAGGTTATGGGCACGCTCTGAGAGCTGGTATTAACTGGATGGGGTTTTGGGCTTGTTATCTTGGGTAAGGAATGCAGGGTCTTCCCTGTTCATAGACTGGAACCTTATCAGTTGACCTTGAGTCCAGACTTCTGCAGAGACAGCTAGTGGATTTGTTAGTGGGGTCTGAAAAGACACAATAGCTGATGAGGGAGAAACAGTTTTCTGAAAAACAGGCTTTAAACTTTCTGGTAGTTTCAGGGTGCCGGGGTGGCTCAGTTGGATCAGTGCCCAACTCTTGGTTTCAGCTCAGGTCATGATCTCGCTGTTGTGAGATCGAGCCCTGTGTGGGGCTCCACTCTGAGCACAGAGACTGTTTGGGATTCTCTCTTTCCTCTCTGCCTCCACTCAGGTGCCTGCTCTCTCTCTCTCAAAACAAAAAACAAAACAAAACAAAGCACAAAAAACCCCAAAAACAAAACCCAAAAACTTTCTGCTAGTTTCAACTCCATTAACCCTGTGGAGCGCAGTTTCAGTTGGTTGAAGGACATTTGGGTTATGTCCACTTTTTGGCTATTATGAATAATGTTACTGTGAGCATTCATGTACAAGTTTTTTAGTGGACAAATGTTTTCTGTTCTTTTGTGTATATGTCTAGAAATGAAATTCCTGGGTCATATGTTACCTCTATGTTTCGTCTTCTGAGGAACTGACAAGACTCTTTTTCAGGGGTGCCTGGGTGGCTCACTCGTTAAGCGTCTGCCTTCGGCTCAGGTCATGGTCCCAGGGTCCTGGGATTGAGCCCTGCATCGGGCTCCCTGCTCCGTGGGAAGCCTGCTTCTCCCTCTCCCACTCCCCCTGCTTGTGTTCCCTCTCTTGCTGTGTCTCTCTCTGTCAAATAAATAAAATCTTAAAAAAAAAAAAAAAAAGACTCTTTTTCAAAGTGACTACATCATTTTATATTCCCTCTAGCAGGGTATGAAAGTTCCAATTTCTTCACATTCTTGCCAACACTTGTTATTGTCTGTCTTTTTGATCATTGCTATCCTTGGGGACATTAGGTGTTATCTCATTGGGGTTTTGCATTTCTCTGATGGCTAATGATGTTGAGTATTTTTACACGTGCTTATTAACCATCTATCGTCTTTGGAGAAATGTTTATTAGGTCTTTTGCCCATTTTTAAATTAGATTGTGTGTCTTTATTTTTGAGTTGTAAGAGTTCTTTATGTATTCTAGATGCAAGTCCTTTATCAGATATGTGATTTGCAAATATTTTCTCCTATATGGGTTGTATTTTCATTTTCTTGATGGTGACCTTTGAAACACAAAAGTTTTTAATTCTGAGGAAGTTCACTTTATCATTTTTTTTTGTCATGTGTATTTTTGGTATCATATTTAAGAAGACTTTGCCTAATCTGAGATCACAAAGATTTATGAGTCCTCTAGGCTTTTCAAGAAATCTCTTTTAAAAGGCTAAGAAACTCTCCTTCTGAAAATACTTGGAATTCTATCAAATGCATTTACTTGCAATTATTGAAATGACTGTACTTTTTCTTATTTAATATTTTACTGTGGTGAAGTACGTTAAATTGATTCTCTAATTTTAAACCAAACTTTCGATCCTGGCATATATCCAGTTTGTTCATGAGAGTATCTTTTTTCACATATTGCTAAATTTGATTTGATAATATTTCATTTAAGAGTTTTGCATCTATGTTCACAAACAAGATTGACTCTTGTCTTTGTTTTTCCCTCAAACTGTCTTTGCCAGATTTTAGAACGAAGTTATGCTGTCAACCTCATAAATTGAGCTGGTAAGTATTCTCCCTTTTACTCTTGTCTTGGGTAGATTTCTGTAAGATTAAAATTATTTGTTCCTTGAATGTTTGATAGAATTGGCTGGCAAAACCCTTTGCGTTCTATATGGAAAGGTTTTTAACTGCTGATTCAATTTTTTAAAAAGGGACTTAAGATTATGCAAGTTTTTTTATTTCCAGGAATTTTGTAGGAATCTGTCCATCTTATTTAAATTTTCAAATTTATTGGCATAGAATTGTTCATAATATCTTTATTCTTTAAAAAAATTTCTACTGCAAATAGATTATTTTTGGCTATTGCATTCCATAGGTTGAACTTGATTCTGTTAGCTTTTCTAAATAGATGATCATATCATTAGCAAATGACAAGATGTTTTATCTTTTCTTGTCTAATTCTTAACCATACCTCCTTTTCTCCCTTCTAGTATAGGGCAATTGTATCTTCTTTTTATTCCTAAAAATGTATGTTTGTGCCATTTTTTTCTTGATCAGTATTGCTGGTGTTTTGTCAATATTCTTGCTCTTTTAAAAAATCTAATTCTTGGCTTTGTTCATATTTCCTGTTACATTGACTCTCCCAGTGATGAACTCCAGGTTGCCCCAATTCCCTATTTTCCTAAGCAGTGCTACTATGTGCATCCCCAACATGTCTCTTTTTGGGCCTATGTGGGAAGTTGCCTGGAACGTATATTCAGGACCAGATTTTCTGGGCCAGAGGGAATGCGTATGTGTCGTTTGAATAGGCAGGGCTGATTTCTATCATTGGTCTATAATTTCAGTGGCGGTGTATGGGGATTCCTATGTCCCCACATCCTCACCTAACGCTTGAGTTCATCCACCTTTCCAGTTTTAACAGTTTTAATAGGTATAAAGTGATAAGCATTTTTGTTTTAATTTGTTTTCTCTGATACCAGTGTTTGGTACATTTTATTATGTGCTTGTTGCCTTCTTGAGGTGTTCTTCTGTACCTTGCCTGTTCATATACTTTGCCTGTTTTGTTTGT
Source organism: Neomonachus schauinslandi (assembly GCF_002201575.2). NCBI lineage: Eukaryota > Metazoa > Chordata > Mammalia > Carnivora > Phocidae > Neomonachus > Neomonachus schauinslandi. The sequence goes on along the minus strand of NC_058405.1, from coordinate 51,217,714 downwards.
TTTTTGTAGTATCTGTCCTTTGCTCATTGATGTGACATCATTTTTTTTGGATATTTTACATAGTAGTCTTTTGTCAGATTTAGAAGTTCCAAATATATTCTCCTGTTTTGTTGGCTGTTTATTAATTGTTTTCCATGGTAAATTTTGCTGAAAGAAGTCCTTAAGTCTGATGTGATCAAACTCATCAGTTCTTTTCCCTAATGGTGTATGCATTTAATGTTTTGTTTAAGAAGTTCTTCCCAATACTAAATTACAAAGAAAACCTGTTTTTTTCTTCTAGTAACTTTATCCTTTGACCTTTTATATTTATGTCTTTAATTCATCTAGAGTTCAACTTTGTAGATAGGGTTAGGAAGGAATCTGGCTTGTTTTCCTTCATATAACAAGACAGTTTTCCTAACAGCATCTGCTAAAGCATCTGTCTTTCCCTATTGATTTTTGATGTCACATTTATTGCATAATAGATTCCTATATATTTATGATTCTGTCTCTGAGTTACTTGAACCAAAACCATATTATTATTACTATTACTATAGCTTTAAAGAGTGTCCTAGGCAAAGGACTGAATAGCCAACACAATATTGAAGGAGAAGAACAAAGTTGGAAGACTGAGACTACTCAACTTTGAGACTTCAAGAGAAGGGTACAGTAATCAAGACAGTGTGGTATTGAAATGAAAGACAAATGGATCAATGGAACAGAATAGAGAGCCCAGAAATAGATCCACATAAATATAGTCAATGATTTTGGTAGAGGAGCAAAAGCAATATAGTGGAGCAAAGATAGTCTTTTCAACAAATGATACTGGAACAACTGGACATCTACATGCAAAAAAAATGAATCTAGACACAGACAAAAAATTCACTCAATATAGATTGTAGGCAAAAATGTAAAATCCAAAACTATAAAACTCCTAGAAGATAACCTAAGAGAACACCCATATAACCTTGGGTATGGCTGTGACTTTTTAGGTACAACACTGAAGGCATGATCTGTGAATAAAATAATTGATAAACTGGACTTCATTAAAATCAAAAACTATTCTGCAAAAGACAATGTCAACAGAATGAGGAGATAAGCTACAGACTGTGAGAAAATATTTGCAAAAGACGCGTGTGATAAATGATTATTATTGAAAATACACAGAGAATTTCTTATGAACATCAAGATGCCACTACACTCTGATTAGAATAGCCAAAATCCAGAATACTCGCAACACCAAATGATGGCAAGGATGTGAAACAGCAGGAACTCTCATTCATTGCTGGTGGGAGTACAAAATGGTATAGCCACTTTGCAGTTTGGCAATTTATTACAAAACTAAACATATTCTTATTATGTGATCCAAAAGTCATGCTCCTTGTTATTCACCCAAAGAAACTGAAAACATATATCCGCACACAAAAATCTGCACATAGATATTTATAGCAGCTTTATTTCATAATTGCCAAAACTTGGAGGCAACCAAGATGTTTTTCTGTTAGTGAGTGAGTAGACTGTGGTATGTCCAGACAATGGAATATTATTCAGCACTAAAAAGAATTGAACTATCAACTCATGAAGATACATGGAAGAACCTTAAATGTATATTACCAAATGAAATAAGCCAATCTGAAAACACTACATACTGTATGATTCTAACTATATAACATTCTGGGAAAGGCAAAACTATGAAGACAGTACAAAAATCAGTGGTTGTCAGGGGAAGGGAGAAATGAATAGATGGAACACAGAGGATTTTTACACGGTGAAAGTCTGGGCGATTGATCTGTAAGATGCCATAATGACAGATACTGTCATTATACATGTATCCAAACCCATAGAATATACTACGCCAAGAGTGAACCTGTATGTCAATTACAAACTTTAGGTGATATGTCAATATAGGTTCATCAATTGCATGAATGTGCCACTCTGGTGGGGGATGTTGATAATGAAGGGAGGAGCCTATGCATGTGTGGGGGCGAGGATATATAGGAAATCTCTGTATCTTTCTCTCAATTTTGCTGTGAACCTAAAACTGCTCTAAAAAAATAAAAAGTCTTAATAACAATAAAAGAAAAAGTGTTCTAAATATGGTAGGTCATATGGTCCACTCCTCCAAAGTCAACTTAACTATGTATAAAGCATTTGTTTTTTCACATGAATTTTGGATTTAGTTTGTTGAGTGTCTCAGGAAATTAAAATGGAATTTTGAGATAGTATTGAATTTATAGATTAATTTAGAAGAGGAAAATTGACATCTTTATTATATTTTCTCATCCAAAAACATGGAACATCTTTTCATTTATGCACATCTTCTTCTATTTCTTTTATTAGAACTTTAAATATTTTACCCTAGAGCTCCTGTGTATTTTCAATTAATGTAATTCAAGGAACTTTATAATTTTTGTTGCATTTGCAAATGGATTATTTTTGACTATTGCATTCCATAGGTTGAACTTGATTCTGTTAGCTTTTCTAAATAGATGATCATATCATCAGCAAATGACAGATGTTTTATCTTTTCTTGTCTAATTCTTAACCATATCTCCTTTTCTCCCTTCTAGTATAGGGCAAAAGTAGAGTTATGTTAAAAGTTGGGATTCTGGGAATCCTTGTATTGTTTTCAACTCTACAAGGAATGCATATAAAGTTTCTCCATTAAGCATAACATTAACTATAGGTTTTGGTATATAAATTTTATCCAATAAGGTAAGTTCCTTTTAATCATTTTATCCCAAGATTTTTAAAAGCTATTTTTAAAAGCTATGAATAGATGTTATATTTTATTAAAGGCTTTCCCTGCTTTGAGATAGTGTGTATTAATGTGTGAAATTGCACTGATAGATTTTTTTTTTGCTGATGTTGAATCATTCTTGCATCCCTTGGATAAATCATACTTGAAAATGATGTGTTATTATTTGTGATACACTGTAGGGCTAGATTAGCTTATTTTTTTTTTACATTTATGTTCATAAGTGAAATGCTGTATGATCTTTTATTTATTTTTCTCATCTGCTCTGGGAGTCAAGATTTCAATAGTTGCCTAAAATGAGCTGAATAGCTTCTGTTTTTTTCTTTTCCTTTCTTTTCTTTTTGGTCTTTCCTTTCCTTTCCTTTGGAATAGCTTGTAGAAGTTAGAATTCAGTGCTTCTTTGAAAGTTAGTAAAACTTACCTATAAAATCATTTGGCTTTTTATTTTTTCTTGAGAGGGTAGATCTTTGAACACTTCAAGTATTTAATACTTATTGTCCATTTAAGTTATCTATTTCTCCTTGTACTACATACTGCATTTCGTATTCTTTAGGAATTTATCCATTTTATCAAGTTGTCAGATTTATTAACAACTAGTTACTTATGGTATACTCTTTTCTTATTTTAAAAATCTCTCCGGTTGTCTCCTGTCTGTATCTTTTATTTGAATATTTAAAAAATCTTTCTCTAGTTTTACCAGAGGTTTGCCTACATTATGAGTCTTTTAAGTGAACCAGCTTTAATTATCTCTATCATTTTTCAGTCTGTTTCATTGATTTTTGCATTTATTATTTCCCTTCTTCTTGATTCTTTGGGTTTGTTATGCCGCTTTTATCCCATCTCTCTCAATCAAATGCTTGTTTATTTTTAACCTTTCTTATTTTCTTTCCCCCCAGATTTACTGAGATATAACTGACATATAACACTGTATAAGTTTAAGGTGTACAACTTGTTAATAGGATACACTTATAGATTGCAAGATGATTACCACCACACCTCCATCACTTCATGTACTTGAAAGCTGTAAAAAGCTAAGTACCTCTTCTGTTGCCCATTCTTGATATGTAGTGTTTTCATTATCGTTTTAAAATTTCCCTTATTTCTGCTTTTTTTTTATAACTCAAGAATTATTTGTTAATAATGTTATTTAGTTTCCAAACCCATGGGATTTTTTTTAAAGCCACCCTTTACAATTAATTTTTAATTTTACATTAAAATTAAAATTACATTATCCAGTTTTAAGATATTGATCATTAGAGGTTTTGTATTTTCCTCTCTGACCTAATTCATAGCTATTTTATAAATGTTCCATGTATGCTTGTAATAATGCAGATGCTCTGAGTTCAAACTTACTTGCTACCTAGTTCATATCTTCAGTGCCCTTTGACTTCTTGACTTTGTGGTTTCTGAGAAGAGTAAGTTAAATCTCCAACTACAATTGTTGATTTACTTATTTCATTTGCAGTTCTATCAGTTGTTGCCTAATATATTTTGAGACAGTATTGTCAGCTGCAAATGTGGTTCATGATTGATGTATTTTTTCTCCTATTGTTTATTTTACCACTTTTTGGCCATTTATGGCATATATATTTTTTGCTTTATAATGTACATTGCTGGACACTAAGATTACTACTTAGCTCTGTTTTAGTCCATATGTGTCTCATCAATCCTTTATTTTCTGCCTTTCCATGAGTCTTTTAGATGCCACTTTTGGCTGTATGTTTTAACATTTTATGTCATTGTAGTTTTTTTTTTAAATTTTTTTTGTAGTTTGTTTTTAAATCCAATCTAAAGGTCTGTGTTATCTAGGTAATGAGGTTAACATAGTGACATCTATTTTAATTATTGTGATATTAGAACTAATTTCTAGTACATTATTTTATGTTTCCATAACATGTGCTTTCTTTTTGCTTAATTTTTCTCCCTTTCAAGAGACTCTTAACTATAGGAAACAAACTGAGGGTTGCTGGAGGGGTAACTGGGTGATGGGTATTAAGGAGGGCACTTGATGTAATGAGCACTGGGTATTATATGCAACTGATGAATCACTAAACTCTACCTCTGAAACTAATAATACACCATATGTTAATTAATTGATTTTAAATTAAAAAAATTTCTCCCTTTCTTCTACCATATGGTTTGAGTTTTCTTCTCTTAGCTTAATATTTTTTTTTTACATGGTAGCTTCCTTTAACTTCAAACTCATACTCATATTTATTTATCCCTCATCTCTTGAGCTTATTAATATCCATGCCTTCTTAACACTGCAAGTACTTGGCATGCTCTGATACCTCTTTTTGTGTTGAACCTCTTCCTCTGATCTTGTTAAGATTGTCTAGAATTTTAGTGCTAGATACTATGGATATACATTTTTTTCTTTTCTTTGGTCATAACCTTTTCCTCTTTTTTTTTTTTCCAAGACAGCAATACATATCATAGAGTGTATAATGATTCTTAGTTTTCAAATCTGATGTAACATCTCCTAGAATCTTTTCTTCAGCTATTTAACTATTTTTCCCCAAATATGGGTCTTTGTGTGGCAAACTTGTAAGGTCACAGATGCATGAGAATTTTTTTTTTTTTTTACCTCTTCATAGCTACATAATGAGTTGGCTGTATATTTTAAAGAATTTAAATTCTTTAAAATATTATTCCATCATTTTCTTACATCCTGTATTATGGCTGAGAAATCTGATGTCAATTTTGGTGTTTCTTTCATTTTTCCCCAGCTTTATTAAGATATAATTGGAAAAAATATAATTTGACATAGAACATTGTGTAAGTTTAAGGTGTACAATGTGTTGATTTGGTGTACTTATATATTGCAAAATGATTATCACCATAGTTTTAGCTAACACCTCCATCACATCACATAATTACTATTCTTTTTTGCTGTGAGAACATGTAAGATCTATACTCAGCAATTTTCAAGTATATAATACAATATTATTACTGTAATCACCATGCTGGATGCTAGATCCCCAGAACTTATTCATCTTATAACTGGAAGTTTGTAACATTTACTGACATTTCCCTCCTCCACCCCCTTCTCCCTGCCCCCAGCCATTGGTAGCCACCATTCTACTCTCTGTTTCTATGAGTTTGACCTTTTTAGATTCCATACATAAGTGATATCATACACTATATGTATTTCTCTGCCTGACTTATTTAACTTAGCATGATGCCCTCAAAATCTATCCATGTGGGACCATGGAGGGAATCCACAGCAGGATTTTCTTTTCTATCATAGCTGAATTATATTTAATTATGTATTACATAGCACATCTTCTTCATCTATTCATCTGTTGATGGACACTTAGGTTGTTTCCATATCTTGGCTATTGGGAATAGTTTTAGAATAAACATGGGAGTGCTGATATCTTCCATATCCTGCTTTTATTTCCTTTGGATAAATACCCAGAGTGGGGTTCCTGGATCAAATGGTAGTTTAACTTTTAATTTTTTGAGGAACCTCCATACTGTTTTCCAAAGTGGCTGTACTAATTAACATTCCCACCAACAGTGCACGAGGGTTCCTTTTTCTCCATGTCCTCCCCAACACTTGTGATTTCTTTTTAAATGATAACCATTTTAATAGATATGAGGTGCTATCTGATTGTGCTTGATTCTTGTTTTTTTAGAGGTGATCTTCCCCCCCGCCGAAAGCTTATAGAATTTTCTTTTTAATACTCTTAGATTTCTCTAAAATGTGAATTTTTTCTTATCCTACCGTTTGCTCTATGAGTTCTTTCAATCTGAGTTATTTTGGGAAAGTTTGTCTCCAGTATTCCCAAGATGTTTTCTTTTTTTCATTCGGAGTCCTCATTTTTTAATTCCTATTACCTATATATCGGTACCTCTACTTTTAACCTCCGTATCTCTTAGTTTTTGTTTTATGTTTTTATCTCTGCATTTTGACTGTTGCCTTCTCAATATGAACTTCCAGTTTACATGCTCACAATTCCTTCTTTAGTTCCAAGAGTCTAGTTTTATTTCATTATCTTGTTTGTTATTACAGTTTTCATACTTTTATGTATAATATTTCTTTTTTTTTCTTCTTTAAAGATTTATTTATTTATTTGAGAGAAAGAGAGAGAGACAGAGAAACAGCATGAGAGGGGAGAGGGTCAGAGGGAGAAGCAGGCTCCCCGCTGAGCCGGGAGCCTGATGTGGGACTCGATCCCAGGACTCCAGGATCATGACCTGAGCCGAAGGCAGTTGCTTAACCAACTGAGCCACCCAGGTGCTCTAATATTTCTTTTTTAAAAAATGAATTCATATTCTTGTTTCAAGTGGCTAATATCTTCCTTTATCTCCTTAATATATTCGTTGAGCTTCTCTCAAATTAGATCTAATAATTCTGCTTCAATATATAGTCCAACTCATTGAATTTTTTTTTGATGTAGTTGTACTCTTTGAGGGTCCAGGAGAGTGTATTGAAAAGGGACTGAAGGTCGGGCTCGAATCTGTCAGGTCTTCAAATTTAAAAAGAAGGGAGGGAGGGGCGCCTGGGTGGCTCAGATGGTTAAGCGTCTGCCTTCGGCTCAGGTCATGATCCCAGGGTCCTGGGATCGAGCCCCGCATCGGGCTCCCTGCTCCGCGGGAAGCCTGCTTCTCCCTCTCCCACTCCCCCTGCTTGTGTTCCCTCTCTCGCTGTGTCTCTCTCTGTCAAATAAA